>NC_059297.1:21654189-21674189 GCF_017591435.1 Portunus trituberculatus
GGAAAGCGAGGCCACAACCCTTGAGTTACATCCCGTACCTACTTGCTGCTAGGTGAACAGGGGCTACACATTAAGAGGATTGCCCATTTGCCTCGCCGCGCCCGGGACTCGAACTCGAGCCTTCTCGGTTGTGTGCCGAGTGTGCTGAACACTACACTGTGTAAGTTTGTGTGTGTGTGTGTGTGTGTGTGTGTGTGTGTGTGTGTGTGTGTGTGTGTGTGTGTGTATGTGTGTGTGTGTGTTTAGGTACCCAGTCTTTCATACATATATTGAATTCCAATACAATACATGATTTAATTAATGTGTAATTAGGGACAAGACTGGCCAGCTGAATTTTTCATAAGTGAAGTGCTGAAGTGAAGAAAGGTGAAGCTAAGCGAGACGTGGCGTGACAAAAACCAGGGGCGTGGCAGAGAGAGAGAGAGAGAGAGAGAGAGAGAGAGAGAGAGAGAGAGAGAGAGCGTGTTGCGTGGGCGTTGACTGTCGTTTGAGACGAGATGAACATGGGCGGGACTCATCAGATAGAGAGGAGGTCAAGGAATGGATTGAAAAGCTGTGTGTGTGTGTGTGTGTGTGTGTGTGTGTGTGTGTGTGTGTGTGTGTGTGTGTGTGTGTGTGTGTGTGTGTGTGTGTGTGTGTGTGTGTGTGTGTTGTGAGTAGGAGTTGGGTGGGGTCAGGTCAGCAGCGCTCTCCCCTACCCGATGACCTGGCCAGGGGAACCGGTAAGGCGGGTGAGGGAGACAAGGGAGCCTCCAACCCCACCCTTGCCTGGTCGTTCACCTCTCCTCCTCCTCCTCCACCTTCCTCCTCCTCCTCCTCCTCCTCCTCCTCCTCCTCCTCCTCCACTTCATTTTGTTCCACCTTCTCAGTTTCATTAATATTTTTACTTCATTTAAGTTTTTCTTCCCTAATTCTGAGATGATTCGTTCCTTCATTGCTTGCTTCTGTTACTTGAAAGATCACAGTAGATTTGCTGATCATATGGAGTACTGACGCCAGATACTAATTATGTTCGTCTCTCTCTCTCTCTCTCTCTCTCTCTCTCTCTCTCTCTCTCTCTCTCTCTCTCTCTCTCTCTCTCTCTCTCTCTCTCTCTCTCTCTCTCTCTCTCTCTCTCTCTCTCTCTCTCTCTCTCTCTCTCTCTCTCTCTCTCTCAAAACAGTGGAATTTTACTGACAATGATGAACACGACATCTCTCTTTGTTTTAGAAAATTTGCATAAGAATTTCACTCTACATGGACACAATGTGATATACGATAACACACACACACACACACACACACACACACACACACACACACACACACACACACACACACACACACACACACACACACACACACACACACACACACACACACACACACACACACACACACACACAAATAATATAAAGCAAGCAATGTGTTACAAGCAACCTAATTGAATGTGTGTGTGTGTGTGTGTGTGTGTGTGTGTGTGTGTGTGTGTGTGTCGTGAAGGAAATGGCGGAGTGAGGAGTGTTGATTTTTTTTCCTCTAAAACCAATTAGCCATCGGAAAAAACCTACTTGTAAATTAATCTAAGGTACTGGTTAGGTTAGGTCAAGTTGGGTTTTCATGATAAATAAATGCATTGATATCAAGTGATTGCACATATTTGGTATACACACACACACACACACACACACACACACACACACACACACACACACACACACACACACACACACACACACACACCTTTCCAGTGTGCGTGGGAAGACGTTGTGGGTTGGGGCATTGGATATATGGCTGACAGGTGTGTTACAAGCGGTGGGCAGGTGTGTAGGGCGACCTTGGCGTGAGGGCGGGTGCCGTGTCTCGCCTCAGCCTGCGACGTGTTGGTTGGATCACTTTGTATGTATGTACGTGGATGCAGGTGTGTCATATCAACGCGGTCATCATTGTCCATGGTCACGGATGCTACCTGCCCTGGTTTAGATAATGCATTTGTTGTTAAGACTAAAATAACTGAAGACTCGCTGGGAAAGTATGAATAGGAAGTGACCGTTTGATAAAGCACGGCAAGAAATCAGATGCATTTACGTAATGTACTGATAACTTGCTGGGAATGTATAAATAGAAGAATGACCTTATGGTAAAAAACATGATAAGAAATTAACGGCGTTTGTGCAACTAACTGAAAATTCACCTGAAAAAAAAGTAGCCGTTATATAAAACACACAAAAATATGTTCTTTTTACCGAAATGAATTAGAACTCGATGAAAATTTCTAGCAAATAAAAACAACAAAAATAGTGGTCTAATAATGAGCAATAAGAAATTAGATGCGTTTACATAAATGAATGAAAACTTAACGGAAGAAATATAAACAAAAACGCAAATAGAAACGAACTATTAGATAAACCCTACCAGTTAATCAAATCAATATACCTTTACAAGATGCACGATTAGTTTTCTGTATGAACAATCACTTGGATCCAAAACTCTTTCTAACATGACGAACAATGAAGTTATGTCACTGTAGATGATTGGATACATTGCTCCGTACTCCTGGGAATGCTCGAAGGGAATGGACGTAGGAGGGGGATTGGGGAATTGCTACTTAGTAAGGTTGGTCTCTGCGGTACGAAGGGTGAGTGAGTCTCTCGCTTGTTTATTATGTGGCTCACCGTTCCGCCTTCCTTGTTTGTGTAACTCAGCCAGTTCCGTGTTCTCTGACAGTCTGCTTATTTGTGTGTGTTTGTGTGTTTGTCGCGTGCTTTTTTTTTTTTTTCATTTTATCTATTTTTTTTTCTTTTGTGATTGAGATGTTTTTTGTCTTATGTTTATGTGACTTCGATGTTTGCATTTTTTTGTTCTTTCCCTTCCTTTCTATCTCTCTATTTACTTGTCCTTGTGAATTTGTTGCTCTCTCTCTCTCTCTCTCTCTCTCTCTCTCTCTCTCTCTCTCTCTCTCTCTCTCTCTCTCTCTCTCTCTCTCTCTCTCTCTCTCTCTCTCTCTCTCTCTCTCTCTCACACACACACACACACACACACACACACACACACACACACACACACACACACACACACACACACACACACACACACACACACACACACACACACACATCAAAATCACACAGGGTTCCAAAGGTTAACGCTCTCACTGTCGGTAGCTGTAAGGAGGGGAGGACGAGGAGGACAGCAGGGCCTTGTGTTGTGTGAGTCAGGCGAGGGCCACGCTCTATATACTAAGGTAAACAGCTACTTGGGCGTCACTAGTGCACCGCCACGACCATCACCTTAAACTAACACTCACTCTCGGTTCTACCACACGCATGCACCGCCTACTTAATGGTTTTCATTCCACACTAAGAACGGGATATTGGATTACTACTTGCTCAGCGTTGAAATTTCCGTGGCGAGTTTGTGGTGGTCGGTTATGATTATTGTGTTTTCTTGCTACTACCGTGGGATTGACTGACCAGGTTGGATGACTTGAGCTTTGAGGTGTTGAATTTGTCTGTCTTTGCCTGTGTGTCACTCTCTCTCTCTCTCTCTCTCTCTCTCTCTCTCTCTCTCTCTCTCTCTCTCTCTCTCTCTCTCTCTCTCTCTCTCTCTCTCTCTCTCTCTCTCTCTCTCTCTCTCTCTCTCTCTCTCTCTCTCTCTCTCTCTCTCGTATTGTGCTGGAATTTGTAGAATTACATAAAAGCGTTATTGTGTGTGTGTGTGTGTGTGTGTGTGTGTGTGTGTGTGTGTGTGTGTGTGTGTAGTCATGTAGTCCCAGTGAAAAGTCTTAACGTTCTACACACTTTCCCGATATATTTAGCCTCTCCTTTTAGTCTCGACTCTAAACCCTCAAACAAGAACACAACTCAAGTACACAACAGTATCTACAGTAAGACAACGGGCCTACACATGGCAGTCTCTGTATAAGGAAACTCTACCTATTTCCACTTATTAATCCCATTTATAAATTAACACAAGACAAAAACGCCAGGAAAAATACACCATTAAAAACAACTACTTCGTGTAAGTATTTAGACTGAGAGAATGCCCTTCATGTGATCTATAATTGTGTCTAGTCTTCTTTTAAAACCACCTAATGATTGTCTATAAATAATTACAAAATCTGACAACTGGATGATGATTTCATGACATAAGATTGAGGTGAAGACATAAAGTAAAGTGGAAGCGAACCTTGTGTTGTTACTGGATTTCCAAACACGACTGTACTCTGAGGCGATTCAGAGTGAGGTGGAGTATGTACAGTTCACAGCTTGTGTAATGTTGCCTGTCTCTCCCTGTGTGTGTGTTTTTGTTCCTGTTCATGTCAGTGTATGTTATATTTTCTCTGTCTTTATCTGTCTACTTCTCTCTCTCTCTCTCTCTCTCTCTCTCTCTCTCTCTCTCTCTCTCTCTCTCTCTCTCTCTCTCTCTCTCTCTCTCTCTCTCTCTCTCTCTCTCTCTCTCTCTCTCTCTCTCTCTCTCTCTCTCTCTCTCTCTCTCTCTCTCTCTCTCTCTCTCTCTCTCTCTCTCTCTCTCTCACACACACACACACACACACACACACACACACACACACACACACACACACACACACACACACACACACACACACACACACACACACACACACACACACACACACACACACACACACACACACACCACCACCACCACCACTACCACCACCACCATCTTCCTTTCCTTAGCAATACACACACTTTAATTCAACTTACCAACCGGCATTCTACAGTTATACAGGCACACACACACACACACACACACACACACACACACACACACACACACACACACACACACACACACACACACACACACACACACACACACACAGTCATGCTCCACTAGTCATCTCCTATACACCACCAAACCAAACAGTTACTCTCCCTTGACAACCCAACTCGGCACACGCACTTCGTACCGTATTGTCAACCACCGCCTTATACTGTGTCATTATACCTCTCTCTCTTTCTCTCTCTCTCTCTCTCTCTCTCTCTCTCTCTCTCTCTCTCTCTCTCTCTCTCTCTCTCTCTGGTGTTTTCTTTTTACTTTATCGGTCTTATAATATTTTTCTTTTTGCTTCTGTTCAGTAAAAGACATAAGAACTCGTAACTCTGTAATACCTTGTTATTTATTAGTGATTAGCTCTCAAATAAGACTGATTGATGTTGCTGGATTATGATTTTTTTTTAAGGTCGTAACATTGAAGAAAATGATGCATGTGACTGTTTTATTTTCCACAGATGTTTCTAAAAGATTGGTTTGGCATGAAGGACTGCTGAAACCGTCTTGCAATTGTTTGAATTAAGCGGACACTTAGTTTCGAAGAGTATATGATGGAATTTGATACTTATGAGTAGTATAATGTTTTTAAGTAAAGTTAGTGGCAAAATGCACTATCTAAATAAAAGCTTCTGTCGGAAAAATTGATATATTCCATTTTTATCTTTCACGTTTTTTTTTCTTTCTTTTTATTTATGTTTAGGACAAGCGAGGTTTTAGATATGTAGTGTAATTTTTTGTCTTCCTGAAGCAGAGTTGGCCTACAATCCAGGCACGTGCCCAGACACGCTCTCACTGTGCTGCTGTTGTGGCCACCTTGGCAAAGTACTTCCTTGAGTGGTGTGGTCTTCTTTTTAGTATATTTGAGGACGCAAGAACATAGGAAAACAAGTTGACGTAACCAAGGAACTTCCTAAACGCCTCAAACTTAACATCTGTCATCAACATCCATAAATTAATCCAACTTTCTCGTGAAACAGTGTAACATCAGTGCACTTACCACATTCGGTCATGTTTGTTACGCTTATTTACAGCCTTATGATACATAAACAGTTTTTTTTTCCATCTCCTTGAATCTGACTTTTGCCTAACTTATAATCATTTGTACTTGTTCCTGCTTGTTACCTGACTATAAGACTGTGATGTATATTTCCTTATACTACTTGCTTCTTTATTAAAAAATAAGCAATGATGTTGGACACAAATATCTGTTAAACACTTTTTTGTGAATCTCATAAAATCAGATGTTTGTATAGATTATATCCATTTGTACTTTTTCCCACTCATTTCTTCAGAGAAAAAAACTATATATTCTTATACTACATGAAGACTCACATTTTTTGGATGAAAGGATTAGTAATGCTGGTGGACAGGCATCGTGCATCAGAGCAGCGTACGGCTCTAGGTGGGCAGCAGCAGGCAGCGTCTCACGGCAAGTTCCTGATCATACGCAGTGGTTTCATTGTTAGACAAGTTTTTGTTATTGATATACTCTTAACCATATATTTTTAGACCAAATTATGTAGTGCAAGGCGCAGTAGCTGAATGCAGCGGCAGAAGAACATGCGATCTGAATGAAAATATCTAGACGAGTTTGAACTAAACCTTTCTTTAAAATTCGTGCATTTTTTGTTTAAAGCTATTATCTTTGGGACATATTGTATCTACTGCATGGTAGATTTTCCACGGTTTTTTTCTTTTATCGCAACTTCATAAGTGTTTCGTTTTCTGGCGGCAAATGGTTTGTTCGATCATACCGGAAGAGTGTCAGAGTTATGAGAGTGGCAAGACTGAAATGAGTCATCACGTAGAAGAAATACGCAACCCATATATTACTGTTTTTTCGTATAAATATTGAGCGTTTTAATAAAGGAACTTGGCAAATAAAAAAAAAAGCGAACGTAGTAAATATTTGGTGTGATACACAAATATTGAGGTGGTCACTTTATAAACAGAAAAAGAGTGGCTTGAAGTTAAGGAACACTTCTGCTGCTGCTGTAACTTATTAAATTTGTTGAATTGGTGAATGTACCAAACAAACAAATATATTTCTTTCTTATTTATTTATCTTTGTACTGATAGACCATTGGTGCATTTGGTTAAGAGCTGAATTTGTTTAGTGGAGGATTGCAGACCACTTCACAAAGAACCTCATTGTACATCACTGAGGGGCTGGTGCCAAGACACAGGTGTAACGATGTAGTAGTGCAATCAGTTTACAGCATGGGTATTGTGAGTCTATCTAATTTGGTCAGAAGAGATTGTGTAGTGTTTTATATTCTCTCTCTCTCTCTCTCTCTCTCTCTCTCTCTCTCTCTCTCTCTCTCTCTCTCTCTCTCTCTCTCTGTGTCTGTGTGTGTGTGTGTGTGTGTGTGTGTGTGTGTGTGTGTGTGTGTGTGTGTGTGTGTGTGTGTGTGAGAGAGAGAGAGAGAGAGAGAGAGAGAGAGAGAGAGAGAGAGAGAGAGAGAGAGAGAGAGAGAGAGAGAGAGAGAGAGAGAGAGAGAGAGAGAGAGAGAGAGAGAGAGAGAGAGAGAGAGAGAGAGAGAGAGAGAGAGAGAGAGAGAGAGAGAGAGAGAGAGAGAGAGAGAGAGATGGGGGGTGGGGTAGTGCCCGGCTCTCGTGCATCTGGAAACATGACCTATGCAACCGTTTTCTGGAGAGGTCAATCCTGTTGGGTGAGTCAGGCGTCATCCATAACTTGCTAACGGAACACTGCACCAGAAGAGAGAGAGCAAAAAGGGAAACACGAAGGCGAAATAGTAAAATTATAACACGTTTTACCTTGTGCAGATTGTATTCATTTCTCATTTACGCTCCACTCACTCCAAGATTAATTCAGGGAAGTGTCAGATTTCTGTGGTTCGCTGCATGAAGCCATAATCTTTTTTTTCTTCCTTGATGTTCCGAAATAGAAAAAAAAAAAAAATGAGGAAAATATGAACACAGTAACAGGCAAAATATCTTTATGGAATCGGCAGCATCGTAACTCCGGTGCGATAAGAAGCGACAAAGAAGAGAAAGTCCGCCTTTCACCATCGTTCCTTCTTTGTTCTCGCTTATTGCTTTTGTTTTTCCACACCTGTGACAAGTAGTTTCGGTGTGAGAGCTTGCTGACCGAACTCCATAAAAGTGGCGGCGATTACGTATGTTGACGGACTCTCCCTCTCATCTCCGACCGCAAAAACCTCAGGCCTTCTACTTGCCTCCTCATTACTCGTTGAGACATTCCTGCAAGTCTACGATGCATTCTCACTGATCTCTCTGCATCTGCTATCTATATTTAAAGAAACCTTTCCTAACTGTACCTTGCTCCTCCTCCTCCTCCTCCTCCTCCTCCTCTCTCCCTCTCCTCCTTCAGCGCAGCAAGTTTATTCTGCACTTGGTTGTAAGGTTTAGAAAGTAGTCTGCCTACTTGTGCCTCTCGCGCCAGGAAAAACATGGAACTGTTTAGCGTTCATCCCGAGCCTCCCTAAGCGCGCCGAAGTCACAGCCACCAGCGGGACGAAGGTTCATTGACCTAGGGATCTGGGCCAGTCGAAGACCCCTGCAAACCCCTCCCTCCCTCCATCCCTCCCTCCTCGTCTTTCCTGCCTCCTTGCCTTCCTACCTCCCTTCCTCCCATCCTCCCACCATCCTATCTCATCCCATCCCATCCCATCCCATCTCTCTCTCTCTCTCTCTCTCTCTCTCTCTCTCTCTCTCTCTCTCTCTCTCTCTCTCATTTTGCGTCTATTTTCCTCACTACGCTACAGCATCAACATGTGTTAGCTTTTCGAATTCTCTCAATATTACAGTTGTTTGTTTTCTTCATCTTCACCGCTTGCGTCGCTTTACAATGGAGGAACAGTAGCACATCTCTTTCTTCTGGTGCTCCATTGTCGCTTCCTTTCATTCAGCTAGATTAAGTTACGATCTAAACGAGATTCGTATAGTGCATCTACGCCACTCGGTACTTTTTGACTGTAACAGCGAACGTATCTTAAAACATAACTGTCACTACTTTATGTATTTTTTTTTTTCATGAGATAACACTGTATAAAGCGAACACAGTAGGTAGTGTGATAAAGGTAGTAGAGGACACAGCAACACTGATTCAAGACAGAAATTCAATTAAAAAGAAAGAAAAACGTTAGCATTAGTACTTACGCAACATGTATACGAGTACGTGCTCTCTCTCTCTCTCTCTCTCTCTCTCTCTCTCTCTCTCTCTCTCTCTCTCTCTGTGTGTGTGTGTGTGTGTGTGTGTGTGTGTGTGTGTGTGTGTGTGTTTGATAGATATCTACGCACAGAGATACACACACACACACACACACACACACACACACACGCTCACACTCACGGACATCCCATCACTAACACACACACAGACGATGTGTTGACGCAGTAAAGACGGAGGTGGAATACGCGAAAAGGTATCACATCGCTATAAAACAGCAAACTCCGACAAGTACAATACCGAAGCACTGGTCAGACGTAGGAAAACCTGATTGATATTATATAAAGAAACGAACACCGCTAGTAAATGAAGAAAAAAGTCGAAAACTTAACAGACATCCACGACACACAAAACTACCACAGGAACGCCGGACGTAGACAAAGAACATCAAAACATTAGAGACATAACAACGTAACCATTTCAGAAGGACATGCGCAGTACGGCAAGAGGACACAAGAAGCCTCGGGAGAAAAAGAATTGAATAACTGTGTAGCGAGGGGAGTTAAGCACACTGGCACACCACTGAGAGATGACTTGAAGACTAGATGGGAAAAAATATTGGATGCCATTAATACACAAGGATACCCAAATATACGGATACATCAAAGTGAAGCCTCAGAAAACAAAGAAACACGTTGTCAGAACTAGAAATATACGAATGGCTACATGACAAAGTGAAGGCTATCAAGGTCAAGTATCACGTGGAGACACAACGTTAATGAGTTGGGAGGGAGGGTTTGACAAACTTTAAGACGGGAACCCAACAACGTGTCAGGAACTATAGGGCAACGTTTCTGACCTGATTTATTACAAAAACAAGGTCTGCTATGGAGAAAACGTGGTTATCCAAGGCTGAACATACTCATACAAGAAAAGAAGAAAACAGGTAGAAATAAAGGGAACATAAGGTAATAATTAAGCGATGGGACAAGAATAAAAGAGTGTTAGGTTCATATAGTGATTAAAAAAAACACCGCGTGATGACAGAAAGGGTTAGGTAGAGTACACAAATAATACAAATGAAGTAATCAATGGTGAATATGATTAAAGACGAAAAAAACAGATAGAAGCAACAGATGATAGAAAATATTAGTAAATAGAGTATGAGAACTTGTCTGCAGCTCATTAGATTCACTACTAAATTCTTTCTATTTTTTTCTCGCTTTTTTTTTCCGAGTTGAACTATTTCAAGGAAGAAGCATCAAGACCTCTTCTTAAATATGAATTCGCCTTCGTTTTACAAGTTCTTTCCTATTTTTGTTTCTTTTAAGGGAACGACAACACAGCGGCTCGTTTTCCCTCCCTCTTGATAGTCTAATTTACTCTTGGTCTGCTTCCATTATAAAGAAAACAACAGTAATGAAATAGAAAAATGAATAAAAAAAAAAGTAGGATAATGTTCACTATAAAAAAAAAAAATAACAATCTTGACTTGACAAATGATGAAAAAGACAAAAAAGAAGGATAATGTTCACAATACAGGTACAGACGCAGAGGCATTCTAGATAAATGTATTGGAGAGAGAGAGAGAGAGAGAGAGAGAGAGAGAGAGAGAGAGAGAGAGAGAGAGAGAGGAATGCACTGGCACGAAGATGTTACAGGAACTTGCTGATAGATGACTCAAAGGTGTCTGGGAGGGAGAACTTTTGGTAAACATCGCAGTGTTAAACAATTTTCCTATAATTGTTTACTGTTTTCCTCCTCTCGTTTTGATACTAACCTCTCAGAAAGTGTTGCAGTTTAGGGAAGACAAAGATTTACCTCCTGTTGTCTTTTGTTATATCATTTAAACAAATTTTTATCACCACCCTGACTGTTAACAAAGGAAGATAGTGTCAATGAAAAGTTTGATGTTTTCACCACAACCATCACTATCACCATCACTATCTAGAAAACAATCGATCTCTTATTTATTTATTTATTTATTATTTTTTTTTGTACGTGTGTCTTTCCATGGAAATCCTATGTTTCTTTCTTTGCCTGTTAACAAAGAAAGATCATAGCATCATTATCATCATCACCATTACCATCATCACCATCATCATCAGAAGCATCCACTCTCAGTCACTTGTAAGCTAAAGATAATTGAGATGAAAAAAGTTTAATGTCACCACCACCACCACAATTACCACCATTATCTCCACCGTCACCATCATTACCATCACCATCATCATCACCATCGGAAGCAGCCGGTCTCAGTCACCACCAAGCTAAAGGTTACACTCCCAGCTTTCACCACTCATCTCCCTCTGCATCTCCTCATCTTATTCTCACTCCGGGAAAAAAAATCTAATGATCTCGCCCGCACAGTTCTTGATTCTCTCTCTTCTTGTCTTTGCCTCGCTTTCCCTTCCTGAGCCGCCTCGCCGTCACCTAGTCGTCCAATTTGTGTTCATTGTAAGAATAGAATAGTCGGCTTGTGTCGTGTTGTGTTTTTTTTTATTTTATTTACTTTTTTGTTCATTTTCATTTACGTAATGGTGGGGTGAACATAGTAAATTTCTGCTTCTTTCACGTAATGGTGGACTGATTGTTCGTAAGTTTTCTGCATTTTGCCCTCCACATTACGTCGCCTATTTCATGGCCAGTATGACTTTTATTGTTATTATTATTATTATTATTATTATTATTATTATTATTGTTATTATTATTATTATTATTATTATTATTATTATTATTATTATTATTATTATTATTATTATTATTATTATTACCATTATTATTATTATTATTATTATTATTATTATTATTATTATTATTATTATTATTATTATTATTATTATTATTATTATTAGTAGTAGTAGTAGTAGTAGTAGTAGTAGTAGTAGTAGTAGTAGTAGTATTATTATTATTATTCTTCTTCTTATTATTATTATTATTATTATTATTATTATTATTATTATTATTATTATTATTATTATTATTATTATTATTATTATTATTATTATTATTATTATTATTATTATTATTATTATTATTATTATTATTATTATTATTATTATTATTATTATTATTATTATTATTATTATTTTCTTCTTCTTCTTCTTCTTCTTTCTTCTTCTTCTTCTTCTTCTTCTTCTTCTTCTTCTTCTTCTTCTTCTTCTTCTTATTATTATTATTATTATTATTATTATAATTATCATTATCATGATCATTGTTATTAGTATCATCATCATTATTGAAAGCCATGGAAAGTCATTAAGAGAATCAACATGAACACAAGCAGATCCTCCAAGAGCTAATCTGAATATGAAGGATTAAAAGAAAAGGAAAAAATAATGATGCATGAGATGAACATTCATGGCACGAGGTGAACGGTTATGGTAAGGTAGTGAAAAAAAAAAAATTGAAGAATTGAAGAAAGGCCAAAAAGAACCATAAGGCTTAGGATGTAAACAAATTATGTTTGTTGCGTGTATACTTCTTCTCTGTTTTGATTTAAAGCTCACCTCGCCACCATAGATATTTTCGTCCTGGTAAGTGTTCACTGCCTTACCATATTTGTTCACCTCGTGCCATAAATGTTCATTCATGTATCATGCTTGAGTGTTTCCTGAATATTTGGTGATTATAATTTCCTTCCTGATATGTTGCAACTTTTTCCTTCTATCATATTTTGTAAGAAATCTGTTTTTTTTTTTAATATCTATACTCTGCTCTACACTTTCCTAAATGATAGCTAAAGACAGAGTAATAAGTAATTTGTACTGCATCGCCAAGAAAGCTATAGAGATGTTTTTTTTAAACACATTCACTGGGTCATTCCTTTACCTTTCAAGATTCAGAGAGGCTTTGTTAAAATTTGAGTGAGGGAGTGAAGCAAGGGAGGAAAGGTTGAGCTTATCTTCCCTCCTGTCAGGAAATGTCGCTCTCATCTCTTGCGATATGATGCAAAGTATTGCATTTCCCTTTTCTCTCTCCTCCCATTCCGTCTATAGCCACCCTATTCATTACATATCCCCATTCCTGAGCAGTCCCGTTAACATGAGCCGCGGAGATAATGAGAAAATTGTGAAGGAATCGACAGGTTATTGGCCGAGTGTGTGCGGCGGAGAGACCCATGCGTGTTACATACGTAGAGAAACCCTTTACAACATCGGCTCTCGTTAACACTGTTTTCAAAGACCTTTGAGATAATAAGTCTGATCACCATAAGAGTATTTCCACAGTTGATCCATTGCCATTGTAAGACTACCCTTGTATGAGGCGATCTGGCCAAAGGCAACAGTACTGGAAAAAAAAAGGCCCATTGAGGTTGCCCTTGAAAGACAGTCAGAAACCAAGTCCAAAATTACATTGCAAAGTGTCCCTCGTCATGACCACCACTAAAATAACACTATTGAAGATCCGATAAGTTTCTAGAACCTTCACTCAAAATAATACACTGCATCATGTTTGGGAATATGAACCAAGGAATTCCTCGAGGAGTAAAAACAAATGATTTTTCTTTTATTAATATCAAAATTTGGTTCTGTTTATGATGAGTGGGTCTGTGTCGTGTTGTATGATTTACGGTTTGATATCTTCGTTCGTCTTTTTATTTTGTCTTTCCTTTTCTTCTTGTTCCTTTCTTTTATTGTTCTTTTTTTCTTTTCGTATTCCTTTTTACATGCCTATAGTCTCTGGTTTCTTCTTTTTTTTGTCTTTTCTGTTTCTCTTTTTTCTTTTACTGCATCTCCTCTAATGTTTCTTACCTCTTTTCTCTTATCTTTTAGCATTTCCTCTCTATAAGTTTTGATTTCGTCTCTTAACTTCTTTCATGGGTCATCTCATTTTTTCCTGTCTTATTTTTTTCTCCTTTTTCTCCCCTCTGTTTCATCTTTCCTGTGTTGTGTATCTTCGTTATGTACATGCTGCGTTACAACAAAAGCATAAGGTTCTTTTTTACAATATCTATTCTTTCTTTCATGTGTCTTCCCAGTGTTTCTTCTTTGTTCATCTTTCATAAAAAAAAATTTTATATCATAAATTTTCATCTTTCTTATATCATGTCATCTTTATGTATTTGATATGTTACAAAAACATAAGTTTTTTTTTTTTGTAATTAATCTATTTTTCTATCCATGCGTTTTCTCAGTGTCTGTTCTTTATTTGTTGTCCTTAACTTGTTTCTTCGTTTCCCCTTCAATAAATTTCTTCTTCTATCCTTCTATGTGTCTTTAAGTATTTGCTGTGTTACTACAACTACATGCAGACTTCTTACATTAGTTTCTTTTTTCACGTGTTATTTCAGCTTTTCTTTATTCGTTCTTAGCTTTTTTTTTGCTTGATTCATTATATATAGTTAATTTTTGTCTTTGCTGTCATGTTTCCTATTTATGCTTTTTGTGATCTTTTTTTTACATTTCGTCTTTCTTTCATGTGTCATCTCAGTAATGGTTCTTCATTATTCATTCTTCTTTACTTATTTCTTGATTCCTTCGTAACCTGAGTTCGTCCTTCCTGTGTCATATGTCTTCTTTATGCATTTGCTGCGTTAAAACAAAGGCACAAGGGCAGGGATCAGGTGTCATGAGTCCGCACTGGAGAGGTCAATACCCGAACAGCCGCACCACTTAAAAAGGGACTCTAGTTGGGCAACCAAAAAGGCAGACCAGTGGTGAGTAACGCTCTGTCCTGACGCAATCTCTCCTCCCCCGCTCATCCTGAGTTGTACTAAATTAATCCCATCGCTGGTTTGGGTACGAAGTGGGGACCTGGTAGGATCTAATGGTGCTAGCTGCTTACCTGTTAATTTCCTTCCTTTCTGTGTGTGTGTGTGTGTGTGTGTGTGTGTGTGTGTGTGTGTGTGTGTGTGTGTGTGTGTGTGTGTGTGTGTGTGTGTGTTGGTCCTGGTGTAAGTTAGCTTTTAAAATTGCTTTACACTGTCTGAGTATTTGTTTGCTCATCATCTTGTTTGTCTGTCAGTATGTCTGTCTGTCTTGATCAGATAATTTTACGCAGTGTTAGTTACCAGTTAGATTTGGTTTTCTTGTTCTATCCTCTCTGTTGCTTTGTTTCTCTGTCTATCTGTCTGTCTGCCTGCCTGCCTGTCTACTTTCTTTTTTATCTGTCAGTCTTGATTAGGTAGTAATGATTAGTTACTTGTTAGATACATTTTTTTTTTCTGTTTCACCGTATCTGTTTGTCTGTGTGTCTGTCTGCCGGCCTGCCTGCCTGCCTACCTGGTTATCTGTCTGTATGTGTTGTCTTAGCAAACTCACGTCAATAGTTGCGGTTCACTTGGAATCATATCGGTGAGTTGCGCAATGTACGAGTATCATCAACAAGGACACTGCTAAACCTCGTCATTGCACCATTCACAAGTGTACAGAAGCCACAACACATGATGATGGATAGTTCTGAGTGCTCTGATCATGTCCGAGCATATCTGTGTGTGTGTGTGTGTGTGTGTGTGTGTGTGTGTGTGTGTGTGTGTGTGTGTGTGTGTGTGTGTGTGTGTCCGTGTGTGCGTGTGTGCGTGTGTGTTCTTTCTTTCCGACATATTTCCGTAACGCAACACCTTAAGAATATAATAATTTTGCCTTATTTTCCAAACAAGGTATCATTTCCTTGGCCCTTCCCCCAACACTTCCAATGTATCTTTCCCTCCTTGCCTCCCTGCCTCCCTGCCTCCCTGCCTCCTTGCCTGCCTCCTGCCCCTGAGTGCAAGGTGACGGTCAAGGTCCCTTACGAGCGGTCATTTGCACACTAGCCAGGCCCGTATTCCTTTCTCCGAAGGCCTGCCGCTCGGGAGAAATTGCGTCGCAGTTAAGGAAAGTTTTTTTTTCCTCTTTTCTTTCTAAATGACCGCGGGGAGAGAAAGTCGTGTGGGGAAAATCATAGTTCATTGTCCTTTGTGTGTGTGTGTGTGTGTGTGAGAGAGAGAGAGAGAGAGAGAGAGAGAGAGAGAGAGTCTAAGTCTATGTCAATTTGTACGTACTCTTCTGTCATTTGTACTTTCTCTCTCTCTCTCTCTCTCTCTGGCAGGCTCATCGGAAGCTGGTAATTTTTCAGCGATGTTCTGTCGGTTGGAAATCTCCTCCATCTTAGCGTGACAGCCAGTGCATCTTGGAGCCCCGCCATGGCTCTTTGTAATGCTTCACTTAGAGCTTCCTGTCGGGGCTTAAAGTGGCTTTGTCAGTAGACGGTACCAAGGTCTGTAAGGGTGTACATATGCCATTTATTTATTCTTTCTCTGTTTCCTTCCCAATCCTTGATACCTTTAGAAATTCACGTCGCCTTCTGGTGGTTACAAGTGCACTGACGATGGATCAATAGGGTGGATGGCAGCTTGTGGGTAATCTTCGACCACTTGAGGATAGTCGAAAAATGGCCAGCTTCCGGTGTGTGTGTGTGTGTGTGTGTGTGTGTGTGTGTGTGTGTGTGTGTGTGTGTGTGTGTGTGTGTGTGTCATTTATCTTTTTGGTATTCTGTCTCTTCACTAGACACTCAAGCAGGAATTAAGTCAGTCAGTCACTTAATGTGTCTGCTTGACTCTTTGTCTTTGCGCGTCTGTCTCTGCATGTGTCTGTCTCACTCTGTCTCTGTCAGTGTGATTTTGTGATTCTCTCTCTCTCTCTCTCTCTCTCTCTCTCTCTCTCTCTCTCTCTCTCTCTCTCTCTCTCTCTCTCTCTCTCTCTCTCTCTCTCTCTCTCTCTCTCTCTCTCTCTCTCTCTCTCTCTCTCTCTCTCTCTCTCTCTCTCTCTCTCTCTCTCTCTCTCTCTCTCTCTCTCTCTCTCTCTCTCTCTCTCTCTCTCTCTCTCTCTCTCTCTCTCTCTCTCTCTCTCTCTCTCTCTCTCTCTCTCTCTCTCTCTCTCTCTCTCTCTCTGTCAGGCTTAGGTGCATAACTCATATTTGTGATTCATTTTCTGTCGAGTAGAGGTAACACACCTCGCTACTACCGCTGTTTTTGTCCCTGACTCAGAAGGGACCGTTCACTCATAGAATATGGAAAGGAGATACCTCGTTTTGTTACAGCTGCCTTAAATCTCATAAAACAACATAAAACAACCACTGATCGCTTACAGGAATGTTCGCTACACCTGCATTGGTAAGCCTAGTTGTGACCCGTCGCTTGAATAGGCCTCGGCTCCCGAATATGGAAGATCTTGATGGGCCAGTCACTGCAGGTAGTATGGAGCTGGCCACGAGATGGACGATAACGTGATGATTATGTATGTAATATGTATGGCCGCCTCACCCGCTCCCTCCTCACAGCCTTTCCTGGCTCTCCTAACCGCTACACGGACGTTAAATAAGTACAAGGAATATGTTAATGTGTCATAAAATACATTCCGTTACTAAGGCCCAAAGTTTGCCGGTGAAAAAACTTAAACTTTCCTCCCCCTTTCGTCTGTTAAGGAAGAGAATGTGTAGATACTCGTATTTGGTGTGGAGTCGTAAACGTTCCTAAATCTTAAATAATTGATTTCTTTAAGTAGATTTAACCACGACATCTTGAGACTCTTATCTTATACACACACGTACTGCTTCTAGCACTACAACCATCACTAGATTTACAACTCTCCAACTCACCATTACTTGTACAACCATTATAACCTCGACCACCGCACTTATCACTACCACTTCTGCCATCATAACAACCATCACCACCACACTCAGCACCGAGTCCCGCAACCAAACCACCACCACTTTCACCACCCCGTCAATTACTGTCATAAATGTACTTACTACCTCCGTCACTGCTCTATCAATACCGAAGACTTATGTTTCCTAGTTTTCTTTGATTTTTTTTCCCCATTAAGGTGGATTTGCCGATTTATGTTTTGTTTCCTTTCCTTCTTTTTTTTCCTGCTCACGTAAGACTCCTCCCCGACCACTTCACCAGCCCAGCCGCGGCCTTCCACCCCCCTGGCGCTGCTAACGAGAAGAGTCATTGCCGCCTCACCGCAGAACAAAGACGTCTCTTGGATCCATTCACGTGGCTGTTCGTCTGTCCTTCCTTCCTCCAAAGTCAGAATTGCGAATCTATATCCTCCTTTCCTTCTCGTTTTTCATTTCTTTTTCCTTTTTTTTAACCTTTATAAATGAAAATAGATGCCACAATAGGCGGAATTTCTTTTGTTAATCGTATGTACCTTCCAGTGTCCAGTTGTTATCCATCTCATATCTTAAGTTTATCTAATCTGTTAAATATTTTTGTTGGTTCGACACAAACAGTCTGCTTATTGAGTCTATTCCAGCCATTTACTACTGTATGACTTATTTTTTTCTTATCTCCTTTTAACTTTATCATTTCTGAACACTATTTTCTGTTTTATTTTGATAACTGTCCCAGAGGATTTTGTTTTGCCAGTGTTGTTATATCGCACATACTAACAGTTTTTATCATATCTCCTTCTAGTCTCCGTGTCTGGGGAATATAAATTTAAAAGTTATATCTGCTGTTGTAAGGATTATCCCTGTATCATTTTAGTCATTCTCCTAAGTACTGATTTTAACTGAACCATATTTCCTCAGGTAATATAAGAATCAGAACTGCATAGCTTAATCTAAATGAAGTCAGATCATTGCCAAATATAACGTGACTTTTACTAAGGGACTTACATTTCTAATGCTACAACAAGCATTCTAACAACTGCACAGCATAATTGAGTTGGTGTTTTGTCAGGCTGGGGACCGCATCCTGAAACACTCTAGCGCCTTGTCTTTACTACTTTAAACATACTCTAGTGGATGGAAGTTGTAAGGTTTTAAAGGGTGGCTTTTTTTTAACTACTCTACATTTTCATTTGGAAGAAACACTCATGAAAACACGACTTGTCATGATTACGGCCTTTGAAAATCTGAAAATCTTCATGACAAGGAAGTATATAAGAGTAAGAGTTTGAGTGCCATCTGCCACCAGCGTATATGCAAAGTAAGGGAGAATGAATAGGGTAGGCGTTCCCGGTAACCTGTGCGAGTAATGCGTGCCTCTGTGCCGTAGTGAGTGTTTGTCTTTCTCCGTTCTCTGGCACGCCACAGGAGACAGACATGACCTCTCCCAAACACCCGCCATTCCCACTAACCTCCCCCTCACGTTCCCCGCCTTCCCATGCCGGCTCCTGGATCTGAATTTCATATACCCGGTCCTTCCCAAATTAGTCTAAAGGCAGATTCCGCTGAAGCTCCTGACAGTCTATGTGTGTGTGTGTGTGTGTGTGTGTGTGTGTGTGTGTGTGTGTGTGTGTGTGTGTGTGTGTGCACGCTTGCATGTGTGTTCGTGCATGCTGTGTCAAATGATGTGTAAAAGCTACTACATGAATCTCAGTCATTGCATTTGAATAAAGCGAGACAATAGTGGAATTGTGATTTTAGAAAGTTTAGCCGCTTCAGGTAATTCATAAAACGGGATTTATTTTTGGGTATCCTAGAATGAAAGAATCTGGCGTGTTTTTAAACATTTCAGATATCATAACAAGTATCATAAAAGACCACAGAGGGGATGAGTCGAATTGTTAAGAGTGTTTTCCCCTTTTAAGGTGTCAAACTGTCGGTAGAATAATAGAAAAACTTTTGAAAAATCAGAAATTTATAGTTTAGATAAAAGACAAATGTATAAAAGTGAGATCCTTTGTCATTACATCTCTACCAGAAACATATTTTCAATTAATTAAATTCCCCACAGTACATAAGTAATAACTAACTGAGACAGAATAATACTTATGTTGAACTAATACCTGATGTATTACACACATAATGTGTTACACGTATTGCGAAAAAAAAAATAATGGCGTTGGTCATCCAATGAAGTGATCTTTTCTCCTTTCAGGTAACAGATAGATAATTACTGAGTTTTCTTCTGAGTGTCAGTGGCAAATATATCATTACATGTCTTCACCAATTAGTGTTTTTTTTTTTTTTTTTTGTTACAGTAGCTTCAGTGCACGGATGGGCATGATAAGTGTGCATTTATAAATATAGTGATGGTGCTGGTGGTGGTGGTGTGTGTGTGTGTGTGTGTGTGTGTGTGTGTGTGTGTGTGTGTGTGTGTGTGTGTGTGTGTGTGTGTGTGTGAAGGAGT
>NC_059297.1:21679189-21694189 GCF_017591435.1 Portunus trituberculatus
CATTGTATTTGTTTGTTAGGGAGTGTCTGTTTGGAAGGGGAAGCAGCTGGACGTGAAGAAGTGTGGACGTGATGTGATGGCAGCGGTGATCAACCGAGAAGCGCATTGAAGACGAGTCAGTAATGATTATGACGTTGAGGTAACACCCAAAGCGAGATATGCAAGTTGCTTCCAAGAGAGAAAAGCGAGTTGGCACATGGACATTTAGAGAAGTGGTGGTGGTGGTGATGATGGTGGCGGTAGTGGGTGGGTAAGAGCAGGAGCGAGGGGAGGAGAGGAGGAGAAGAGGAGGGAAGGAAGTGAGTGTGGTGGCGGTGAATGACTCGAGTGAGAAGTGTGTCAGACATTGAACCTGCCGCACCCATCCTACCCCTTGTCAGCACGCACATACAAACACACACACACACACACACACACACACACACACACACACACACACACACACACACACACACACACACACACACACACACACACACACACACAAAACGCTATGCATTCCGCGGCTGTAAATCACAACTGTAGCACGTGATCTTGAAGGCTGTATATAGGTGAGTGACATACAGTTCTGGCGAGGAAATGTGCTGATAACGTAGTGAATCACGTCGTAATGATTCAACTCAAAACTCATGGATATTTAAGTTCTATGCTTCGAGTCTAGAATCAAGTATAATTTTGGTACTTCGAATCTTGAGTCCAAGAGAGAGATTTTATGTTTCTAACTGTAGATAATGTACGAGTTTTTTTTTTTTTTTTTTTGTTTGAGCTGGTCAGTTTTCAATTATCCGCAGTGCTGAACTCTCGCGGTGTAACTTAAGCGTTGTTTCTGGTGGATTGCAACCTTGTGACAACGAAAGCTCCAGGTTTCTTGCACCCTGCACGAAAGATAGACCATTTTGTTTAGCTGTTACACGTGGAGTTGCATTGTAAGTGTTCTTTTTATCCTTAGTGATACCTTTGATCATATTTACATCTCTTCTTTCTCGTCTTCGTCCTTATCCTTGTCTTCGTCGTTGTCTTCGTCCTCTTTATTTTCCTTTATTTTCCTCAGTTATTGCATATAATAACAATAACTGAGTTCAAATTTTAGTGTCATCCTCTCTCATCATCCTCTCACCTTCTCTTCCTACTCCTCCTCCTCCTCCTCCGCCACCACCACCACCACCACCACCACCACCACCACCTCCTCTACTCACTCTGCCATCTTCACACCAATAAATTATCTCCACGAGGACGGTAAATGTTGGCGTTCATGAAATGTCGAGACAGAGTGACTGAGACAAGACAGACTGTCCGGGAAATTGCAGCTTCTGTGTCCTTTGAAGACTTAATGACGGGGAGACTTGCCAACCGCTTACTATTCTCATGGCAAGACTTCGCGGGTCATCTTATTAGCAAACATGTGGTGCGGGTCTGATCTGGTATGTTGATCTCTGGGAATGTTGCTTGTATGCTTGAGTATTGTTCAGGTTAGGTTAGATTAGTAATGTTGGACTGGGGGTGAAGGCCTGGAGACTTGCAATGCATTTTTGAAAGGATGGTGGCGGTAGTGGGTGGGTAAGAGCAGTAGCGAGGGGAGGAGAGGAGGAGAAGAGGAGGGAAGGAAGTGAGTGTGGTGTGTGTGTGTGTGTGTGTGTGTGTGTGTGTGTGTGTGTGTGTGTGTGTGTGTGTGTGTGTGTGTGTGTGTTTGAGACTGCTATGTATAAGCCTGTCTGTCTGTCTGTCTGCCTGTCTGTCTGTCTGTCTGTCTGTCTGTCTGCATGCCTTATTAAAGGTTACATAGACCTGTGATACACACACACACACACACACACACACACACACACACACACACACACACACACACACACACACACACACACACACACACACACACACTAATGGAAATTTGGTTCTCTAGCTGTTTTTTGAGGGAGCTAAAGTCTTTTTTCATTCCTCCCATACTTGACTTACGTAATTGCGTTCCGTTGTAAACAGCTATACTCATTAATCTCTCGTTATATCGTACAGAAAACTTGCAGAGAGAGAGAGAGAGAGAGAGAGAGAGAGAGAGAGAGAGAGAGAGAGAGAGAGAGAGAGAGAGAGAGAGAGAGAGATTTTTCCACATAAAGAAGGTAAAAATAGAGAAGGTAGAAAGAAAAAGGTCCCTCTCTAAGGCTGGTCGAGCTTTGTTGACTTTCTTTCGATCATAAACGTGGTGATTGTGGTGGTGATGGTGGTGCTTGTTGTGATGTTGTGATGTTGTTGTTGATGTTGGCGGTGGTGGTGGTGGAAGTGTTGACGGTAGTTTGTATTGGTTAATGGTGGTTGTCAGTTGCTCATCGAGTTTTCATCTCGTCTTTGAAAAAATAAATGAGAAAATAATAGATTAAGAAGCACATAAACAAAATAGATATATAAAGAGATAGATAAAGTAAAGCAAAATGAATAAACAAATAAAAATGAGAAACTAGAACAAGAAATAAAGAAAAAAAAAAAACTCATCTCACCGCACTAAAAAAAAAATAATAATTACAGATTGTATTGCCTTATCAAGCTGCTTTTCGTCACATTCCTTCTATCTATAAATTAGCCTTTTTGTTTACTTCTTTTCCAATTCCTCTCATAAGTATTCCCACCTGGCCTTGTGACACGCGCCAGGCATTTTAAATTATGGGGTGTGCGGAGCGAGCAAGTGGTGCAGGTGACTCTCAGATCCCTAAAGGCCTTCATCAACCTTCTCCATTTTTTTCCGGACACGAGGCCACCTGCTTTTACTTACATTTTCACCTTGATGTGCTGCATCGCTATGGAAGGAACGTGTGTCCTTTTGGCGGTGACGGACGCCTTGGTACTACATTGATGGATAGATAAGTAATACATACGTAGTTTATTAATCGTACTGATGTATATAGGGAGATATTTACATAGTTTGACTGTAAATACTAATAGATATATAGATAAGTAGGTAGATAGATAGATAGAAAGATAAATAGTTAGCTGACCGTAAGTAGTGTTCATTATATATTAATAATGGAAAAAAAATGGTAAAATAAAAAGAAAAATGCAACTAATCACGTGTACCTTCTTGTGGTCACCAGCAAATAATACTCCTACTGTGAAAACTTTTTATTCAGGATAACATACAATGGTAAACACGAAAAATCGACACTAGCCAAACCTATCAATTACGACAGAATACGAATGAAACACTAAAAGACACTTACATTTCTTAGGAGTCATTGCGCTCTCCTAACACTTATCAAGACTGGATCCCATTACGCCGCTGTTCAAGTCATGTCACCCGCTTCACCTCATGAGTTATGGAAGGACAGGGGTGACTAGTGACTTGCTCTCCACAGTGTGTCGTTGCCTCCTCCCTCACCTGGTCCGGTGCCGAGCTATGGGTGTGTTATCAAGAGTGGGTTCTATTGCGGCTCACTGCACCTCCATCGTCCCTCGCTTTACTTTATGGTTGATGGAAGGACAGGTGTGACTAGAATATGGAACGTTATGGTATCGAGGTTGGAACAGTAAGATAACGGTAATGAATGTCAGTGGAAGATCGAAGGATGTAGAATAGAGAGTAAGATAGAAGACTGTAAATAAGATGAGATAAAGTTTGCGGAGTAATGCGCAAGAAAGTTAGGGGTGAGATAGCATGGACAAGAATAGAAAGCACAAAAAAAATATATGATAATGTGAATAAGAAAAAAAATAAAGGAGAAGGCGATAAGGAAACAGAGGTCATAATGGGAAAAGATCATTTACATCCTTAGGCAAAGCGAGTTATTATGGAGAATGGACAGGGACGGACTCAGGAGGAGGTTATGAATACGAAAACAATCCCTGAAGGTACCACCGCGTCCTTTGCATCTTCCTTATCCCTAACACAATGCAAATATCTTTTCCTTTCTCTTCACGTCTCTCTCCTTGTACCCTTCCCTTGCGCCACACTTCTTTTCTACATCCTTTCCCTTCAGCTCTCCCGCCGGTAATATTCTCTAAATGTCATCTAACCTGATGACCTTACTGTCCCTTCTCACAAGCCGACCTCTGCCCAGCATACATACCTTCAGCCATTCTTTGTAATATTACCCGTGACCTTGCTTCGCTTGTTCCTATCTCACCTTTTTTTTTTTTGTGGGGGATTGCGTTGCACGAGTTATGTACACTACAACACACACACACACACACACACACACACACACACACACACACACACACACACACACACACACACACACACACACACACACACACACACACACACACACACACACACACACTATTTGAGTGTGTCTCCTTTCACATGTAGCCCCTGTTCATCTAGCAGTGAGTAGGTACGGGATGTAAATCGAGAGTTGTGACCTTGTCCCGGTGTGTGGTGTGTGCCTGGTCTCAGGCCTATCTCAAGATCGGAAATAATGAGCTCTGAGCTCGTTCCGTAGGGTAATGTCTGGCTGTCTCGTCAGAGACTGCAGCAGATCAAACAGTGAAACACACATGGACACACACACACACACACACACACACACACACACACACACACACACACACACACACACACACACACACACACACACACACACACACACACACACACACACCATCCTTGACTGTCACTTCTCAGACAGAGATTCGCTCCCCGCTCACTTTACAATGATTTTCACTGATGAACGAGCACTTCCTGTACTATCTGAGGGAGAGCGGGATTACTGATACCCAGCTGTTTGAATGTTTCCTATGCTCTCTCAATGGAAGGATAGTAATAACATCAGAACATTACAGAAGCTGCGAGTTGCCAATATATCTACACGTGGATGCTCCTGTGTAAAATGTACTTACCGATATCAGTCTGTCATTCCTGCTCGAGCATTTAATTTAGTTTAAAAGCTCCGTGTGAACTAACAATGTGATATCTGAGTTTATTCCAGTAATCTGTCATTCTATTTGTGAAGCTGTCTCTTTCCATTCGCTCCTTTCGTTATCTAACTTTACATTACTTGAATTCTTTTATTCTTGTCCTTTGCGGATTCTTAACGGCTGGTGGAATGGAATTAGTGTTCAGTGTGGTTTTCACTTTTTTCTATTCATTGGGGAGACAGACTAATGGACCAAAAAAGATACAGATCCTTAGAAAGAAGAAGTGGGCTCATAATGTTGTCCAACCCTGATAACAAAAAATAGAAGATCGGGAAGAAAAGACCCGTTTTTTTTCTATATTATCTTGAAAACTCCTCTTTAAAAACAATGGAAGTCATAGGCAATAAAAATACAGAAACAGGAAGGGAGGGAGCAATAAACTTACTGTCAAAAATTATGGAAAAAATGAAATAATAATTACATAAATCTTTCATAAGTTTTTTTTTTTATGTAAAAGGAGAAAACTGACCGAGGGCAACGAAAAAGAGTAAACAAAAATGGTCACTTATTTGCCAGTCTCCGTGCAGTTCCGAGAAAGTTTGCCAAAAGAAAGGGATAGATGTCTTGAAGCCTCTCTCTGAAATAAGTTCAAGTTTTAAGAAGATGGAAACAGAGTTGAAGGTAGGAAGTTTCAGATTTGAAAGGAAGAGGAGTGAATGCAAGTACAATGTTTTATGCAGTGAAGACGTAGAATGACGGAAAGCAAGAAGCTAGCAAATTGAAAAAGAAGATAACTATGGAAGTAACGGTGGAAAATAGGAAGACGTAGACATTTCAAATAATTTACATTGCTCGATAAATAAATGTATTTATCAATTAAAATATTCCTCCCCCCTTCTCTCTCTCTCTCTCTCTCTCTCTCTCTCTCTCTCTCTCTCTCTCTCTCTCTCTCTCTCTCTCTCTCTCTCTCTCTCTCTCTCTCTCTCTCTCTCTCTCTCTCTCTCTCCCATTGGTCGGGTCACTTCAAAATATTATTACTTTTACCAGTATATATGAAAAGGCACGAAAGCAGGCGTTACAAACGTCAAACCACCAGCAAGGGGTGGTGGAAGGCTTACAATGACAGTTGTCCACAAGTCTACCAGATACTCATGACAGGCAGCAGATGTATTTGAGTGTTGGCACAAAGAAATCTTTCTCTTTCACTCCGATGCCGACAGGGAAGACGCTTGATAGAGTCTGTAGCCTCAGCAAACCAGGAAATATGCTAGGTAATGTGTTTGTTGCTAGTTGAAGAGGCACCACCTCAAGTGTTACAGAGCTGATAAAGAAATATACTCGACTCATCTCTTTGTTTTTTTCATATGACTTGGATTATTATTGATTGTCTGCTGTTCTAACCCTTTGCCATCCAAAGCGTAAATATATGTACCAGCCTTGTGTTCTAGAGAGAGAGACAACGAGGAAAGATTCCGTTAGCAAGTCATGAAGTTTTCTTGTACATGATATGCAATTTTCGTCGTGTCCATGAAGATTTTTTTGCTTTGCATGACAGAGTCCTCTTGCGTATAAAACGATGTTGCTTTAGTCTTTATAATTTGAATGGAAAACATTTTTAACTGTTTAGTATTTTCACTTTGTATCGAAAGGATATATATATTTTTCGTTATCTACTTGATCTCATCAGTCGGTTGTTGTTTGTTTGGTGTAGCCAGTGAGTGTCACCCAATACGACGAAATACTTGTTAGTTACAAAATTGAATTGAACATCGGTTTTCGTTCTATTATTTCTATATTCGTAAATCATATTAATGGTGTACTAAGAAAAATTATAATTCACATCAATTAACGAGACACAGATGGAAGCAATAAGTGTGACAGAGATCATTACATTTTTCCCCATAAGCGTGGCAGCATCTCCGCCGCTCAGGTGGTAGCAGCAACCTTCATTGTGGGTCTCGTCGAGGAGAATTACAGTGTACCCGTCTTAACCCTCTTTGGTTCCCATGGCAGTCATTAACCTTTGAGAGGTTTAGGATGTCAAGACAAATCCGCCGGATGTTGACCGGATTCAAGACCGGTAATAATATTCTGATCCTGAGCCTGCTTCTTGTGGCTCTTCGTAATTAACCTGATGTAAATGTTTGGTTGTGTTTTGGTGCCGTGGGTCTTCGAGCTGACGGGCGTGAACAGTTTTCCAGCGTGAGGTCACCGACGCCGTGACGGTGAAGCTGCACGTGTTTCCTGCATGACTCGACACACCCACTCAATCCCTCGACCTTGTGTATCACCCCTCTCCTCAGCATGCAGCGAGATGAAGAAACCGTTCGCTGCACTCACTCTGACTTTGTGCAAATTTTCACATTACACACACACACACACACACACACACACACACACACACACACACACACACACACACACACACACACACACACACACACACACACACACACACACACACGTACATGCACATGCACATGCACACACACACACACACACACACACACACACACACACACACACACACACACGTACATGCTTATGCACATGCACATGCTCGCGCACACACACACACGCACACACACACACACACACACACACACACACACACACACACACACACACACACACACACACACACACACACACACACACACACAAAGAGACTTGTCAGACCTTGCAGAGATGTAGGAAGGTATTAGTTTTCATCTTTGTTCAAGAGCTTCAGAATCTGTAAAAACGGATCGCCTGAACACTAGAAAAAGAAAATATGAAATTGGGTTTGCCTTTTTCCCAAGGTACAGAACCAAAGTGCAAAAATTATGTACTTTCTAGAAATTATTGATGAAATGAAAAATGTATTAATATTAGAAGGATTACACTGAGTCCTCCATAAAGTATAGAGAAGAGTGATCATGTGTGGCAGGATTCTGATTTGAAATTTGTATGAAAGTTTCCAGACTTGAATGAGGGATAATTAATTGTACGTAGCGTGCTGTAGACTTGTTATTCAGAGATAGGAGTTGAACTAAATTTGAGTGCAGTGACAGGCTGATCATAAGCTTTGTAAAGTTCCCTACAGCTCTATTTATGGTCTCCCATCAATTTTGGTTTTATTTAATCATCAAAGTCATACCTGTAATCTTTATATCCTTTCTTGATTTCCGAAACAATAATTCACTACAAGCATTCAATAAGTTTTTTCCATCTATATTTGTAACACGTTAGGAACATGAATTATGATCTGTGTGTGTTTGTGCGTGTTTTTTTTTTTCTTGTTTTATGTTTTGGCTTGAATTTGGTGAGACTTTGTGCCACGATTTACACATGGTGAAGTTTAAATTGTGGTCTTCAAGCCAGTACTTGTTACCATGTTCCTCACGGCGCAAAGACCCGGCGAAAGTTGTAACTTATGATGAACACGTAAGTCATTAAGGTCACTCACCAACGTGAGAAACAATGGACGGAAAGTAAACCAGAGTGCCTCGCAGTTCACAGTGATTACTCAAATGTTTTCCTTTTATTTCCTGGTGTTACGAGGATGATGTTAGCGAGTTTCCGCACCCTTGGCTTTCCGTTTTAATTTGTCATGACTATTATTAGGAAGAATTAATCAGTAATTGATAATTAAATTGACGATAAATTCTCCTGTAGTTATACTCGTAAGACAGTCCATCACTTATAAATAAAATCAGTAGCTTGGTAGATAAATACCAGTACATAAGAACATAAGAACATAAGAAAGGAGGGAAGCTGCAAGAGTCCGCCAGGCCTATACGAGGCAGTCCCAGTGTGCTTAATCTACCTAATTCCATCTATCTTTCCCATCCATGAATTTATTTAACCTTCTTTTAAAGCTACCTATTGACTCAGCCCTGACTACATGCCCACTGAGACCGTTCCAGTTGGGATGTAGTCAGGGCTGAGTCAATAGGGCGCTTCAAAAGAAGGTTAGATAAATTCATGGATGGGGAAGGATGGAATTAGGAGAGTAGATAGAAGTAATTGAATAAATAAATAAAGAAAGAAAGAAAAAAAGGAATAGGTAATTAGATTCAGTTGGCCTATTAATTGCTGAAAGCGATAACCCTCTCTCATAAACCTTGAACTATAGCTGTTCAGCTGATAGGAAGCAAAGGTTTGTTGG
This sequence comes from Portunus trituberculatus, assembly GCF_017591435.1. Taxonomy (NCBI): domain Eukaryota; kingdom Metazoa; phylum Arthropoda; class Malacostraca; order Decapoda; family Portunidae; genus Portunus; species Portunus trituberculatus. The sequence goes on from NC_059297.1 coordinate 21,688,185, forward strand.
ATACGACTACCTGTGCGCCACAGGAAGGTTTGGTTCCATCATCTCCCTTCTCATTTCAGTTAATCTTGTTTGTGGTCTTTGATCGCTTTCCTGAACTCTCCGTCTTGAAGCTTATTCTGTTTTTGATGAATATGTCAAGTCCTGTTGCGATGCGTATATGCTTGCAGCGTAAGCTAACACTAAAAACAACTGTTACTTTGAACGCTAATGAAGTAGCTATGAAAAAAAAAAACTTACTTTCACATACGTTACCAATGTAGCAGCTAGTACAGTAGTAATGGCTAGTACAGTGGTAAGGCGCGCTGGCCTGGCATGGCTAAGGTAGGCAGATCAGGTCTTACTCGGACTCATGAGTTTAAGCTGTTTGCTGGAAGGTTACTACGTACTGTTGTTGGAACGCCACAGTGGGGAATTGGATTCATCTGGTTGACGTTCTGAAAAGCATGTATTGCGATAAATACCGGAACTAAAATTAACGAACTTTGACATACTTAACAGTTACGGTGCGTTAGCATTCACACGGCATGATCTGCTAGTCGAAAAAAAAGTTTCTTGATCTCAATCATTGAAATTTACAACCAGCAAGGCAGCAAACAAACCATTAGGATAACAACAGTTTTTCTCTCTCTCTCTCTCTCTCTCTCTCTCTCTCTCTCTCTCTCTCTCTCTCTCTCTCTCTCTCTCTCTCTCTCTCTCTCTCTCTCTCTCTCTCTCTTCTTTTATTCACATGAAGTTCTTTCCATCTTATTTTATCTCAATTTCTCCTTGAGCAGTAGTTGAACACACACTCACACACACACACACACACACACGGGATGTAAATCGAGAAGTTGTGACCTTGTTGTCCTGGTGTGGTGTGTGCCTGGTCTCAGGCCTATCCGAAGATCGGAAACAATGAGCTCCGAGCTCGTTCCGTAGGGTAACGTCTGGCTGTCTCGTCAGAGACTGCAGCAAATCAAACAGTGAATCAAACAGTGAATTACACACACACACACACACACACACACACACACACACACACACACACACACACACACACACACACACACACACACACACACACACACACACACACACACACACACACACAGTTATAAGTACACACATACCGGTTTTGTTTATGGGTTTGCATTTTTTTTTTTCTCTCACATATTTTTTACTTAGAGCTTCAGGAGGAACAAAAAATAACAGTTGTCTTTGGCTTTCCCGCTCGCAGGAACCGAAACGATCCAGTGCAGGACAAGTGGGTTTATTGAGACTCATTAAATTGCTCCTTCCAAACCTACTTGCACCTTCCCCAATCCCCAAGAGTCAGGTTTTTGTGCGTAACAGTGAGGGTACACAGTGATCAAGAGAGAGAGAGAGAGAGAGAGAGAGAGAGAGAGAGAGCTTTGGTACACTGGGAGATCACGCGTCCTCTAAGTGGGAATCTTGTCGCCTGAAATGTGTATGTGATCGTCAGAATCTGTGATAAGATCTAGGAACTCGATGGCAACGGGACGCCTTTGTCAACTACATGAGAAATGAGACTTCGTGACTTTGTGTTTTGTATGAAGTTTGCTTTTAGTTGTGTAGCTTTGTGTTGCTGGGTGGTTGAGTGCAGAGAGAGAGAGAGAGAGAGAGAGAGAGAGAGAGAGAGAGAGAGAGAGAGAGAGAGAGAGACTGAAAGTATTAATTGATTTTTTATTCAAATGTTTATTGGCCTATTGATTATCGGTACCTATAAGTATATAATTTAAAGCAGATAGTGTACGAAGCATGCATATAGTAAGAGAGAGAGAGAGAGAGAGAGAGAGAGAGAGAGAGAGAGAGAGAGAGTGTTTGTTAGTGAGATGAATATATGAAGACTGGCTAAGTAATTTCCAGTCAGGATAACACCCCTCTCATTGAAGACCGTCCAGGCTCATCTTTATGTAGGTTTGGCAGGACAGATTGAGTTAGTATAAGCAGCAAGGTGTTGACTGATCATACCTTGCAGTAATCTGTCTGGGTGCTGCCTTCAAACTAATAGTCCTGGGAGTGGAAACCTGGTTGTGGATATTTTATGCATCCACCTGAAGTATAATGGAGGTAATAAGTGAAGGTGATGTGGTGGAAGTCTAATGATAATGGTGACAGTGATTGGTGATATTGGTGTTGATAATAATGAAAGTAATGATAATGATAGGGATAATTATAATGGTTGTTGATAATAGTGGTTTTGTAAAATAATATCCAATTTTCTGCTCTCTCTTTCATCTCTCTCTCTCTCTCTCTCTCTCTCTCTCTCTCTCTCTCTCTCTCTCTCTCTCTCTCTCTCTCTCTCTCTCTCTCTCTCTCTCTCTCTCTCTCTCTCTCTCTCTCTTTCCTGTTTTCTTCGTATCTTTCCGCTGGTTTTATTTCCTTCTCCTTCATTATATTATCGTATATGTCTCATTGCTCGCTTCTTCATCAATTCATCCTTGTATCCTGTCTTTTTTGTTTACTTTCCCTTTTTTCCTTCCTCATTTTTCTTATATCTTGTTTTCTTCTTGTCTTGTCTGTATGTGTTTCCTTCCTTATTTTCTTTTATTTTTCCATTTATCTTTTTGTTTCTTCATTTCAATTTTTTTCTTCTCATCTTTAGTTTTTTCTTCTGTTCTTGGTGATTTTTTTTTTTGTTCGCCTCATTTTTTTTCTTTGTCACGTGATCTCTTCATATAAACATTCAGCACACCTTCATCCACTCACGATCTCTTGGTACTAATTGGAATTAACGGTGACGGGGCAAGTGAGTATGTATTTATGGTGAAAATATATAAAAGGGAGACGTAGGAGAAGGAAAAAAATATTACAATCAAATCAGGTTTAGCAGGTTTACAAGGCGATGTCTCGGCAGCATGCGGAGGAGAGGGGCGGCGAGACTGTGATGGGATACTGTGATGGGGTCTTAGGTACTGCTGTCCTTCAAGGAGTGTTCAGCTTCCAAGGGACATCTTGACCACCTTCAGGACCACAACAGTTTAATTTTAGTCTTGATATCAACGGAGGAGGAGAGTTTTTCGTAATAATGGGGTTGAGAATGATTTGGTCGGTGATTCTCTATAATTACGAGTTTATTTGCTTTAGTGTTTGTAATTGTTATTGTCTTCGTGAAGTTAGAGGCTGTCTGGTGGTAAACGTATGTGTGTTTGTGTTGTGATGGTCTGTGTGAGGACAGTCTGGCCAGAATAGATTAGTTCAGAGATGCACTAGAAAAGAATAAGTTACAGTTTGGCTAAGAAGTGATATCATATTGCACAAAAATGCCTCCACTTCTCACAGCTCCAGTTCTTCTTGGTCTTTGCGGGACTCTTGATATAAAAGAAGTTCAGTAGTTCATGTATCAATTTGTGTTCCAATTATAGACATGAAATTCACTGGAGTCTGTGACATCACTTCTTGGCGGAACTGTTCATGTTGAAGGATAAAGGTATTTTGGGAAATGAACATGCAGCGTGAAGTAGTTTCGTCTTATTAAAGTGAAAGCTAAGATTACAATGGTGCAGTGCTTAAGTTAGCTTTCTTTTTTATTTCCATTTTTTTACATTCCTGTCTATGAATGTTGCCACAAAGTAATCCGAAGACAATCGCCGTATCAGGCTAGAATTGTGATGGATGATCGATGGATGTTGTGTGGAAGTCCACCAGTTTCCATGCAACGTGATATGACCCGGCAATTTAAACACTATTATTTTTAAGAGATGATCCTTTTTTTTCTTTTTTATCTATCTCCATTTTTAGTGACTGGTATCTCAGAGTTCTTTATTCCAATGCTGGTGTCCCTCTTGCATAAAACAATGTACAAAAATTGCAAATCTAAACACAGTAAAAAGAAATATACGAATCTATCCTAAACTCATTGATTACGCCGAAGGTACAATATGCGTCGTATCACTCCTGGTACAAATGAACACCTTGGCCTCAGTATATGTTGGCTGGCCTTCACTGTCCCGCCACTACAGCAACAACAACCTTGAGGACACTAATGACGTCCACTACAGCATGCAAAAAAAAAAAATATATATATATATAATAAAACCTTGCACTGAAAAACCTCAGTAGAACATCGAACAAACCTTAAGTATTCAAATCGCTTTCTTACCTTTAATAATCCTCTAATTCCCAGTCCCTTTCTCCTCTCTCTGAACACCACTGAGCACGCTCTCTGATGCCAGACCATCATCACCACCCAGCCCTTTGTCACCAATCTCCATTCACAGCTTACACTTGGCGGTAAGGAACACACCAGCAGTACTAAAGCCGTGCAGATAAACCCTACAATAGTACTCACAACTGCACCACCGCCAACCACTGAATGGAACATTATAGTTCAAGTAGAAAAAAAAAAGGGCTCTTGACCTACCCCATCATTCATCATTCACCGCAGTAAAGGCACTATAGGTTTGCTGACAGCTACTTTAGCAGTGTGCATAGGTGTTCACAGCCACGGCACTGTAATTACCCTAGGAACAAGGTTTACGCTAATTTGAATACGGGAAAAAAGAGGCCTGACCTACCTCAACCGGCGCCAATTCGGGGTGTTGCCGACAGTTAAACTGGCCAAGGTTTTCTTTTTTCCTGCACCGCGACCCATAATGTCTTGCAATGAAGCTTAACTCGATTTCATGACTCCATATTGTTACTTGGTGATCGTGCGTTTATGCATATATGTATTCTTTTATTGCGTTGAGCGCATGCGTTCTTGTTTGAATATGTTTAGCTAGATACCTGTCAGGTTCGTATTGTTTGAACGTTTTAGCGTATTATCATCACCACTCTTGGAAGGCTCTCATGAAAGTTGTCGAGAGAGTATTAATGAGTATTGCCATGAATCCAGTGATAGTTCAGCAAGGATTCTACAACGTCATTGGTAAAAAATACCTATGAGAATCCAGTTATTCATATATTCGGATGATGAAGATAATCCTTAGAAGAGAAGAAAGCGAATTCTGAAAATTCAAGTTATAGTTCAACAAATATTTCACATTACCAGTGGCAAAAATACCCATGGGAATCCGGCTATTCATCTCTATGGTCTCAAAAGATAACTCTCATGAGAAATTACTAAACCACGTCTAGATATTCCAGTTCTATCCAGTGGTGCAGCTCTTAACTTTTCCTTCACCTCTTCTGATGGGAACTGGTCTGGATTTTGTTGCCTTGCTCACACTGCACACAATAATACCTCCACTTATCTGTACTTTGTTGTTTTCTGTCCTTTAGAATTTGCCCGCTTAGATGTGATGTAGATTCTGACGTTCCTTTTAACCACCTGACATCTTTGCGTTTGATTAAGAGAAGGGCATTAAAACTCCTCGGAACTAAATCAATCTTTCATTAGCATTGTTGTTGTTATTATTATTATTATTATTATTATTATTATTATTATTATTATTATTATTATTATTATTATTATTATTATTATTATTATTATTATTATTATTATTATTATTATTATTATTATTATTATTATTATTATTATTATTATTATTATTATTATTATTATTATTATTATTATTATTATTATTATTATTAATCATTATTATTATTATTATTATTATTATTATTATTATTATTATTATTATTATTATTATTATTATTATTATCATTATTATTGCTATTACCACTAGTGGTAGTAGTACCAATAGTATTATTATTATTATTATTATAAGTAGTAGTAGTAGTAGTAGTAGTAGTAGTAGTAGTAGTAGTAGTAGTAGTAGCAGTAGTAGTAATAGTAGTAGTAGTAGTAGAAGTAGCAACAATAGTATTAGTGGTAGTTGACGTTATTGTTGTTGTTGTTGTTGATGTGTAGTTATTTAACTGTTGCTGTTGCTGTTTTAGTATTACGTGGTAATCATCATCATAATAATTTTTATCATCAATCATCATTACATAGTCATGTTAGTAATTATCATCATCATTGTTGTCATCGACTACATCACAAAACATTTATGATACAAAATTCTCGCTAGAACGAACCTCACACAAAGTCAGATAGAAAA
>NC_059297.1:21699189-21701689 GCF_017591435.1 Portunus trituberculatus
CCTATGACTTGACTTCATTCAAGAGGCAGGTTTCAAGACATTTATCCCTGTCCTTCGGCTAATGCTAATTCTATCGAATCTGTAAGGAGATTGGCGACTGAGTGGCCCTTTTTTTAATTTTTTTGTTGCCCTTGGCCAGCTCTTCCTCTTATATAAAAAAATAGTTTAACTGACATGGTTTAGTGACTTTATATTCAGAATAGAGCTGAGACAAACTCCAGAGTTAATTTTCTTTCATTCTAAAGCTTCCGTTTACGTGAAGTCACAAGTCCACTGACACTTCTTCCTGACAGGAATAGGAGGCTAGGAATTGATCTGATAATCTTGCGCTTTATAAAGTCGTGCCGTTACACTACACTACACTCACATATTCAAACGCACACGCACACAAGTCTAAAGGAAGCAGAGTAGAGTTTGTTGTCAGAGTTGACAGATTAGTAGAGTAGGAAACAAATGTGAGGATATATTTGAATGCATGTTTGCTATCACATAGAGAAAGTTTACAGTGTTGCACGTGCGCACTATACGTACTCCATCACACATGCATGATGGAGAGATGCGTTCGGAAAAATAATGAAGGGCGAGATCGACACCTTAATTAATCGTTATTTTCCATGCCGAACCGTCATTCTTTGAACTCGCACTATTTTGTATGTGTGTGTGTGTGTGTGTGTGTGTGTGTGTGTGTGTGTGTGTGTGTGTGTGTGTGTGTGTGTGTGTGTGTGTGTGTGTGTGTGTGTGTAGGGGGTGTGAGTGTGTGGGCATAAGTCAGTCAGTCTTACACGTTAATTAAGATGAATCACGGGCTGGTGTTGAGTTACAGTATGTTCTTAATTACCTATATAGTTTCTGGACCTGCTGGCAGACAAGAGTTGGTGGCAAGAAACAAGAGGAGCCTGACGGTAACGAGAAAGCCTGCCAGTAAATAAAGCGCACTGAGGCAGACTTGAATGTTAGGTAACAAGGCGTTATATTAATTCTCAAACCCGTGTTGGTGTAAAAATAAAGTTGAGGCAAGACCCGTTTTCTTGAGGCTGGCTGGCCGCTTCACACCATGCGGAGGCCTCGCTGGTGCCTGCCTGTCGGCGCTCAGCTGGTGTGCGCCTGCCTGCTGTCCCGCTCAGGCTGTTGCGGGTGAGACCTGCTGGGTGGTGGTGATGGTGGTGATGGTGGTGGTGGCAATGATGATGAATATTACTCTTCTTTAATCTCCATTGTCATTTATCGTCTACTACTTCTGCTGAGTCTATTAGCTTTTGTTTATTTATTGTTGTTATTGTTTTTGTTGTTGTTGTTGTTGTTGTTGTTGTTGTTGTTGTTGTTGTCCTCTTCTTCTTTTTCTTCTTTTTGCTTTGCTGTAGTCATTTCATTATTATTATTATTTATTATTATTATTATTATTATTATTATTATTATTATTATTATTATTATTTATTATTATTATTATTATTATTATTATTATTATTATTATTATTATTATTATTATTATTATTATTATTATTGTTATTATTATTATTATTATTATTATTATTATTATTAATACTATTATCGTTATCGTCATCATCATCATCATTATTATCATTATTACCATTATATCATTGTTATTGTTATAATTGCAATTATCATATTTTTTTATTATCTTATCGTCATTATTATTGTCATCATCATTATCGTCATCATTTTTGTCATGTTTTAATTCGTGAGAAAAATGGAAAACAACGCCACAGCCTTGTCTCTTCCACGCTATCTTTCCTCATTGACATTTATCACTTTCTGAGTCTTGCCTCGTGATGCCCTTTGTCAACCACACTCACACAGTACTAGTTGTAGCACAGGCGGCAGATGACACGCACTGACTGGTGTTATTATCGGCTCATCTTTATGTCCAGTCCTGATGAATGAAGCTGATAAGGAGCTGTTTTTTAACTCTTTTATTACTGCATGTCCTCTTCATGCATACTTAAGCATGATCCAAGTATTTGGTATGATTTCAAAAGGCAGTATTATCAGGAAAGGAATTAATATTTTAGTGGAAACGTGGTAGTGCTTGTGGTTATGTATATTTTCCTGTTAAAAATTGTCAGTAGCGTGAGTGTTGGTGCAGGACAAGCAACGTCACCCTGCTCAGTCATCGGCAAATGTAGTATGGTGCCAGTTTCTTTACGTTTCAGTTAGATAAAACATGTAGTGCAACAGTTATCAGTAAGCTTTATTTATTTATTTTTTCTACACAGCCTTCAGCAGCGTAGACTTTACGCCGTCTGTAATCTGACCCGACCATGTATGTAGTGAGGGTTAGCCGCGACTCACGAAATTGCCAGGGCACAGCCGCGTCCACTGTATCTCCTTATCCAGTTTTTAATCAATATAATATATCAGTCTACATCGTATGTCCTTTCACTGTGGATACGCCTGCACAGCTGTACCTTATTAACTCAGTATTTCTTTAGAAGGATTAGTTTGTTTTGTGTGTTAAAAGAAATGTGACTTAGATACAGGA
>NC_059297.1:21714189-21719189 GCF_017591435.1 Portunus trituberculatus
CATGCCGGAGTTGATTTCTTTGTATTATGCTCCATTACAGTGCCTCATCTGATTTATTTCACTAGGCTGTTGTGGAAGTTACTGATGTTCTCAAGAATTTTCATGATTCCAGTGAAGTTTTTAACAAGTGTTCTGCTTTTACTATTGGGAAACCATCTCTGAGAACCCGACTAATCATCCCAGTGGCCCTTGCAAATATTACTTATGAGAGAGAGAGAGAGAGAGAGAGAGAGAGAGAGAGAGAGAGAGAGAGAGAGAGAGAGAGAGAGAGAGAGAGAGAGAGAGAGAGAGAGAGAGAGATTACAAGCCTCTGACACAAACACTGAAGCCACACTCAGAATTGATAAGCGATAATGTATATTTGTATGGTTTTATGCTCTGTCAAGAGACAAACAAGTACACACACACACACACACACACACACACACACACACACACACACACACACACACACACACACACACCTGCGAGCAGACCACAGCAGCCTCGCCCGTAAACAGGAGGAGGAGACCTTGACGTTGCGTGAAAGGATCGTAACCCAGCTTTTACCTACCTACTATTGTGGCTTGAAAAAAAAAGTATATGGGCACTGAATGGCCGGAGCGGTAGTCTGGCCGATTTTTTTGCTTGTGTTCCCATGGAGAGGTCAGGCCAGTGTGCTGTTACTGTGTTCATTTGCTTAGCAGGGAACACTGGCGCTGCATTGTAAGGGTTGCGTCATGTGTGTGTGTGTGTGTGTGTGTGTGTGTGTGTGTGTGTGTGGCACGGGGTTACAGGAGGATAGGGTAAGATATGTAGGGTAGGGGAGGGGTAGGGTAGGGTAGATAAGGTAAGGCAGGGCAGGGCAGGGCTTTGTTTGAGTCATGTGGGTGAGGTTTCCTGTTTATGTTTTTCATGTGTTTATTATTATTATATTTGGCAAGTTCATTCAGAAGTTTAGTCTTTGTTACGCGCGCCTTTACACACACACACACACACACACACACACACACACACACACACACACACACACACACACACACACACACACACACAAATTGAAGTATTTTAGATTTTAAAGGCATTTTATTTATAATACGTTATTAGTCTCTCTCTCTCTCTCTCTCTCTCTCTCTCTCTCTCTCTCTCTCTCTCTCTCTCTCTCTCTCTCTCTCTCTCTCTGTGTGTGTGTGTGTGTGTGTGTGTGTGTGTGTGTGTGTGTGTGTGTGTGTGTGTGTGTGTGTGTGTGTGTGTGTGTGTGTGTGTGTGTGTGTGTGTGTGTGTACTCATAGTCAATCTTTCACCATTAACTCGCTCCTCGGTGTCTGCGCAGATAAGTAATTGTTCGTTCTGCTGCCCATTCACGTGTGTCCAGCCTGGGAGTAACTTGAAACTTCCATCTGTTTTTCTTACCTTGCCGCGGTAGAATGTCAAGGCGGGCTAGGAGAGAGAGAGAGAGAGAGAGAGAGAGAGAGAGAGAGAGAGAGAGAGAGAGTGTGTATGTGTGTGTGTGTGTGTGTGTGTGTGTGCGTGCGTGTGTGTGTGTGTGTGTGTGTGTATGTATGTCGCGGGACACGTAGCAATGTAAAACTGTTCGGTAGTACAGCCATTTAGGCGATGGAAAAATGCTAAAGAGAAGGAGGTACAAAAAAGTGCACTTTCTGGTTGTTAATGTTAAAAAAAGATTCAGTTAACATATTCTGGATTTAACGTCTTTTGATATTCTGTACTATTGAACTCTTTCACTTCCAGCAAATCTTATCCATAATCTCCCAGGGACCTTATTTCTCCATGTAATGGGTGTACTTCACATGTATTGAGGCGATTCCACACATACCGCTCTTTTAGATTGGGAGGAATCAATAGCTTTTTGTTTTATTATTTTCTCTCAACCCTTAGCTGTCTTTGGACATTTTTTTTTCTATTCGCGGCAATGTTGTATCTCTCGTTAACTTTTACTGTGAAGTTTCCAGAGTAGATCATAAGTAAAAAACAGACATCCTGAAGAGATGATCGTCTATGAAAAGCTGTGGAAAAGTATAGAAGCAATTAATTATCGTTTCGGTTGGTGTCTTCTGCCTCGTCTTTGCAACAAAGGATGACCATTGCAGTAAAAAATATATTAAGAATATGTTGTTGCTAACTTGATATCTTATCACCAGGAATACCACAAGACACTGTCCTTGTCGAGACACTATTTATTATTCATACAGGAGACTCAAAAGAATTTATGCTTTGAAAAAAGTCCTTGCATGTCTGAGATCCGACCACAGATTTTCTGTAGTTAGAATAATTGGTATAAATAAAATGAAGGATTCATTTATTTAAAACATATGTATTTCAGGGACCAAGAAAGTGGTGGGCGCAGTGATTAGTTAGTGGAAAGCACAGTATAACAGGTGTATTGAAATATAGGAAGGTATTCTCCTTTTAGAGTAATGCAATGATGTTACAGGATTTAGCACATGTGTTTGAAGCGCGGTATGAGTGTTTTGACCATGAGTATGGGTGTTTAAGGTGTGATCTGTTTACTTGCTTTAGACACTTCTAGTGCAATGCAATCAGAAACGCTGCAGGGCAATTCGTCATAATGGGTTGTGTCCTTGTAAGTCTGTGCGTCTGTAATGATAATGTCTTTGTGTGTGTGTGTGTGTGTGTGTGTGTGTGTGTGTGTGTGTGTGTGTGTGTGTGTGTGTGTGTGTGTGTGTGTGTGTGTGTGTGTGTGTGTGTGTGTGTGTGTGTGTGTGTATGATAATTCTTATACATCACACACGAAATAATTAAGTACAAAGAAATCATTCCTAAGTCACCACACTGAAAGAAAACCACGACTATTTTTTTTTCAATTCATTTGTATATTTCATTCTCTCTCTCTCTCTCTCTCTCTCTCTCTCTCTCTCTCTCTCTCTCTCTCTCTCTCTCTCTCTCTCTCTCTCTCTCTCTCTCTCTCTCTCTCTCTCTCGATAAAAAAAATACATATAATGAGGGGCCAGGGCTGAGAATAAGTCTTACTGCATGCTGCACAGAGAGATTCAGACACAGGCAAACTGAAGATCATTTCTACCAGCTGATCTTCCAAACTTTTCCTCGCGGGAGGAGAAGCGTATTCATGTGGTGTGGACAATCAAGGTGCAAGCAATGCCCACAGCAAGGTCTCGACCAGTGGTTACGTCAACTCTCTTTACTAGTAAGACGGAAACTAATCAATTGTCTGCACGTTGTCCTGCTGAATACTACTCCTGTTTTCCTTCGTTATTTTCCTTTTAAGTTATTAACTGTACGAGCAGAAGAAGTGATATGTAGTTATTGTAATGTGTTTAGCTGGATTGCCCTCCTCTTCCTCAGTAGCCCCAAATATTCGTCTAGCACCTCCTAATGAAGAAATGATAACCGGGATCTGGTGTTTATATGCTTGAGGAGGAGACAAAGCAAGAGCGGCAAGAATTAGCACACCGGATCAATTGTGTTGGATTCCACAGGCTTGACTGGCCGACAAATAATGGTGGGATTCAGATAATTGATTTGTAAAGGGATGTTGGAGTGTTAGAGGCGAGAGAACAATAATTAGAAGTAATAATTTTCGTTCTTTATGTTTGTAAAAATTGAGTGTACAGTAGAGAGGTGATGTGGTGAACTCTGCGACCCACGAATAGAATAAAAAAAAAGAGATGATACTTGAGAAGCCACAAAAACAAAATAAAAAGAAAAGAGATAAAAAACAACACAAGGACATAGGAAAGAGAGAAACAAGAGAAGCAATAGATAGAAAAAGAACAAGACGGATAAATAGAAATACAAAAACATTTAGTGAAGTAAAGTTAGGAATTCATTAATGCATGATATCAATACCATTTGATGATCTGACCCAAGTAAGCATGCAGCATTACAAATACAATAAGAGGCTTAATATCCTGTGTAGCAGAGGGTTATGCAAGGAACAGAACGCATAGACGCTCTTCCTCTTCCTGTGAACCTGAGGCAAGATCACAAAGCATGGGGCGTTGCAGTGACTGTCATTGCTTATTTCACTCCTATCTGACTCACAACAAATACAGTGGACAGGATCGACTGTTTGGTATTGTGAGTTGAAGATGGAGTCACTCATAAGGAAATATAAACAAAAGAAAACAAGGGACGGTAAAAGAGACCATCAGGCATACACGTGGCAGTCCCTGTATGAAATGCATTTTCCTATTTCCACCTATCATCCCCATCCATATGTATTTCTAATAAATTAAAAGCTCCCTAATGACATAGCACTGAAAACATGGTTACCTTGACTGTCCCATTCATCTACTACTCTATTTGAGAACCACTTCCTTCTGATTTCTAAATTTTTCAGGCTTGAACCCGTTCTTCCTTTTTATCTCACCTTCCTTGCATCCATCACATACACCCCCAAGAAAGCGTTTAGTTATAATGAAATCGAAACTTTTTTTTGTTTGTCACTGTTTTCGTATTTTTAATCATACATCATGCCACGGTAGTGAAAGTTTTGAAAATCCAGATATTTGCTTTCCTATCTTTAAGTGATCAACATGTATTTTTATTGATATCCTGAGCCAAATCTGCGACAGATGCTTTGGGTTTTACACAGGATGTTTAAGCAAGTGTCCTCGAGGCACCTCAAAATGCATTTAATATTATTACGTGACTAATTGAGAGAAAAACCTTGATTTTTTACAGCCCATAAATAAGAATAATTTCCTTGTTAGTGGTTGTGTTTATTTACTTGTGTCGCCATTTGATAAAAGTGACACTCTGTTAAGAGAGAGAGAGAGAGAGAGAGAGAGAGAGAGAGAGAGAGAGAGAGAGAGAGAGAGAGAGAGAGAGAGAGAGAGAGAGAGAGAGAGAGAAATTTGCATGTGTGTGTGTGTGTGTGTGTGTGTGTGTGTGTGTGTGTGTGTGTGTGCGCGCGCGCATCCTACTCCTCCTCATGCCTGTCTGTCTGTCTGTCTGTCTGCCATTCAGGGCGTGCATGTTACTCTACCTATATAAATACTGAACCGCAGACACCTTTT
>NC_059297.1:21724189-21731689 GCF_017591435.1 Portunus trituberculatus
ACACGTCCTTAAACCGGGAACAAGTCAGACGACATGGATATAGAGTAGATATATATTTATGAATAAAATAGATCAATAAACATTTTAAAATAAATATCTATAAACAAATAAGCACAAATTACTAGAGAGAGAGAGAGAGAGAGAGAGAGAGAGAGAGAAGAAAAGATAGGGGTCGGACGCTTCACCGATCTGTATCTTTTAAGCAGCAAATGTACATCCCATCACTGCCTGACGCTTTCATCTGCCAAGGCCAACTACCCCCCAGTGAGTGGCGGCGCTGAGGGACGACTGGTTGATGTGGAGAGTGGCGCGGCTCCAGTCTGGGAAGCAATGACGGACATAATATTACTTTGAAACAATGTGCAGAGACCAGAAAAAGAGAAGAAATGTCAATAAGAAAAAAAGTGGCAGACTTAATACTAATCTAGAATGATAAAGAAGTGTTAGGTAAATCTGAATAACGATTAGAGAGAAATGTCGGATAGGATATTACTTTAGAACAATGCACAGCGACGGAGATAAGAATGAATATCGAATGAAAAAAAAAATGACGGACCTAATACTAATTAAATCAATACAGAGAAACTAGAAAAAGATTAACATCGATTAGAAAGGAATTATTATTGAAAGCAATATGACAAAATTATTACTTACACTCTTGCTCAATCCTGTCAGTTACGCAAATGATGAAATGATGGATGTAATATTCATTTCAAAAGAGTGAAAAGGAACTAGAAAAAAATAACGACTATATAGTGATGAAAAATTAATATCGATAATGTGCAAAAAACTACTGTTCACATTATTTTCGATTAAGGAAAAGAAAAAAATATGGACTTGCCATCTTTAAGAAAATGCACCATGATAAAAAGAAGAGATTGAATTTTGATAACATAGAAATATTGTTCACGTTTCTGTGTGTTAAGTAAAGGAAGAAATGACGGGCGTATTTCCTTCAAAACGATGCATACGAATGAAAAATATAGAAAGGAAAGAGGAGAATATTGATAAGAAGAAAATATTATCCTGTTCCCGTCGCTCTAACAAAAGAATATTATGAAAAGCTGGGAGGAATTGACGGGATATAATGTTGCCTTAAAAAGAGAGACCACGGAAAAAAAAGTTGAATATTGATAAGAAAGAAAATATTATCATCCACTGTCTCGTCGGTTAAGTACAAGAATATGATCTGCAAGTGAATAATACCGCCACAATACTCTTATAAGGCACTGTTGACTGTCCAGAAAATAAAGAAAAATATTGACTATTAATAAACAAAAAAATCAAATGTTTATGTCCTCTGTAGCTTAAATAGAATAATAAGATCATTCAAAAAGAAATGGCGAGCATAATATTACTCCAAAAAGCAGAATATATTGGCCAGGAATAAATTGAAAGGTTGAATATCGATGAGATAGAAATGGTAATTCACATATTCCTCACTAAACCATTTCAGTGTTATGACGCGTTTCCATATTCCTTGTGCCTACTGTTGGGTGATTTTATATAGCTTTAGAAACTTATGTGAGGATTAGAATAGTGAATACCTTCTGACCTTCATAAATTCTTCCAAGTGTAAATAGAATAGTTTAATCATATCGAAAAATCAAGGAAGAAATGCGTCCCAGTACTGACAGGGTTAAGCAAACGAATGTGATTATCTGGCAAGAAATGACGAGGAGATGAGTATTGATTTCTGTCTAAGTAAGAAAATATGATACTCGGGCTATAAAACATAGGAGCAATATTTCTTTTAAACAATGCAGACGCGGCAGAAAAGAGAAAGAAAAGGTTAGATATTAAGAAGAAAGAAATTATAATCACGTTCCTGTTGCTTAAGTAAAAAAAAATGATATAATCTGGCAACAATTGACGTGTAATATTTCTGTAGAATAATATAGAGAGGGAGAGGGAAGAAAAAAAAGGAAAATATTGATAAGAAAGAAATTATTATCCACGTTCCTATCGCTTAAACAAAAAAAAAAACCTGAAAAGGAAAAAGGAAAGTAATATTCTTTTAAAACAACAAACACATACTTTGAAAAAAAAAAAAAAATTCTACAACAATAAATATAATCATTCACACGTTCCCGTCACTTAATCAAAATTATATGATAACCAGGCAAGATATGACGAAAAAAATTGAACATTGATAAGAAATCCTAAAGTAAAATATGACAGTCCGAAGAAAGAGACAAGGAAAAAAGGCGAATATCTATAGAGAACAAAGACAAGTATCCATGTTCTCGAATTTAAGCAAAGAAATATGATAATCTGGCAAAACATGAAGAAAAAAAAGTTGAACACTGCTAGAAAACTCGTCTCACTTTAGCAAAATATGACAATCTGAATAAAAAGAGACAGGTAAAAAGTTCAGTGTCGATAAAAGGAAAAAAAAAACAATTATCCAAGTTCCTGTCACTTAAGAATGGGAATGTGATAATCTAGCGAGAAATGACACGGGAATAATTGCTGTTTAAGACAAGGAAGACGGAGAAAAAATGTTAACTATTACTCAAACATAAACAAGTATTCATATTCTTGTCGCTAAGGCAAGACAAAAAATCCTCCTTTAATTAATTTGGAGAGACTTGACAATTGATAATTTTTTGCTCCGTGAATTCAAGCAGTTAAAAGGAGAAAAACACCGACTAAATATGAATTGTTGAGTTTTCGGTGTTGGATTAAGAAACGATAAGGGTGTTGTTTAGCATTAGCGTCAGTGGGATTTGCATGATAGGCGTGGTAATCTTGTGTATTATGCGGGCTGCGGAAAGGAAGCTTTAGGTTACTTGGATAAATGACTTCTATCTCATAACTCGTGAATAGAGCCTTACGAGAGAGAGAGAGAGAGAGAGAGAGAGAGAGAGAGAGAGAGAGAGAGAGAGAGAGAGAGAGAGAGAGAGAGAGAGAGAGAGGATACAAATAATACACGTAGGCTCCACATCATCTCTCTTAATATCTAAATATCAAGTTTTTGTCTTCTTATTTCGAGTGTCATCGTTTCTACATCGGTGTTTCCTACAATACGAGCACAACAAACCCGCGCCAAGGTGAGAAGGAAGCGCTGACCTGTTGGACGCTCATCAGGATATTCATTTCATTAATATTCCATCTTGCTGTGCGTGAATAATTCTCACATGCCTTGTAACAATATTTTGAAAGGCCTTTTTTTTTTTTTATCCTGAAAGCTATATTTCAAAAATTCTAATAAAATTCCAAAAAGATTCTACAAATAAATAGGTTTTTTAAGGGACTTTTATCAATTTAACAGGAATTTTACAAGTTACTAAGATTCTCAAGAATATTCTATGATTCCAGTGACAGCGTAGGTAAAGTTTTGCAGTTTATAAGGAATCTCAAGGATGTTGTTTTGGTTTAGCGATAGGTTCAGAGGAAACTTGGTTTTCAATTACGTTTTTTCATGATTCTATTGATGGCTTAACAATCCTTGTAAACTACCAAGGATGCTTTCATTATTTCGTTGACACTGTATCAAATTTTTTACATCATTAAGAATAAATAAACATGAGAATCTGACTCATATACAACTGTTGTCTTTGAAAATAGTTCTGCTGAGAGAACAAAGTGCTAAAGAATATTGGCCCAAGATTCCATTTTTACTCCCAGGAGCCCAGATTGTGCTTACCCTTTCATGTTGCTAATTCATTAACAATGATGGCTTCAAATTGAGCTAATCTAGAATCTGCCGCTTCTATTCTCTCCCATTTCGACATCTAGTTTGTGTGCTCTCAAAGTTCGTGCCACTTTCCTATTTTCTATACGTCTACTTTCAATAATTTTCAGACGCTCAGTCAGCCTTGACTTACTGATTTTCGAAATTTCAGATAGGAAAACTATCAGTATCAGAAAGAAAGAATGTGGTTACTAAATCTTGTCACTTTCACATTGTATCCCGTGGCATGGCTGCATAGTGTGGAGTAAAGTTTTGAATCTTTGCTGTTTGTAGTCATTGAATAATAGTTTTTGAATTGTTTGCCGATGCCACCGTCTTAAGCAGGCGTTGTCTATTGTTTAATTGTTCTTGCGCCGAAAGTACAGCGTCTCCAAAATGTTGGTGTTAAGTTTTTTTCTTTAGTAAATGGATATCAATTCTAAAATTATACATTTTAATATTGATACTTTGTCAAACAATAATTGTATACGTTTATATACTAATATCTTTTTCATTAACTGTGTATAAAGACTGGTTCCACAAGGTAACAGTCTCTTCATTATGAATAAATGGAGCCGTATTGAGAAGAGAGAGAGAGAGAGAGAGAGAGAGAGAGAGAGAGAGAGAGAGAGAGAGAGAGAGAGAGAGAGAGAGAGAGAGAGAGAGAGAGAGAGAGAGAATTTTCTGACGGGTCGTGACCGGCTAGGTTAAATGGTATACCCGGATCTTTGTAACTAATTGAGAGCCAACTTGAGACTGAGGAGAGAAAGAAAGAGAAAGAAAAAAAGATGGAAGATATAACTGATAACAGATATGTAGGCACAGTATCTCAATGCAAGGAGATGAAAAACTGAGATAGATACCACTTAACATTCTCTCTCTCTCTCTCTCTCTCTCTCTCTCTCTCTCTCTCTCTCTCTCTCTCTCTGATGACCCCATGGCATGGCCGTTTCCGCTGAGGGCGTGGCGAGAGGAAGGACATGAATCGTATGACTCGTATCTCGTGAAAGAGGAGGCTGTGTTGGGAAATAGGTAGACGATGAAGGAAGTTTTGATATTTTCTCTCACTCACCCACCCACCAACACACACACACACACACACACACACACACACACACACACACACACACACACACACACACACGAACGCGCTGCCGCAGGTCACTATTTCTCTGGCGGTGCTCTTAGTCATAACTCACCGGCTTCGGCGTGGACGTGTTCCCTGCGCTGTGAACAAGGCCTCAGCTTGAAAGGAAACATGCCTAAACAGTCTCCCCTTTGCTCGGTGTCTGACCTGAGGATGCTGACCTGTATTATGCCTCATGTTAAGAAGTGCATCTTTATTACCTCTGAAAAGCACGTAGACATGGATAGTGTCATTTTGAATTTGTTTTAAATGCTGGTGCCACATTCTAGTGTCCTTGGTTAGTGATTGAAGGTCTTTTTATCTTCAAATTTCTTTTAGAATTTTTACGTTAGGTTATTTTGTTATCTTCAGAATTTTGAATAATTGATTTGACTGCACTCTTTCGGTATTAGTACTTTCAGTGGATATTAATATTTAATTCTATGAAGAAGGAAAGAGATAAAGAGAGTGTAATAAGATAAGGAAAACCTGCGAAAAAATAAATCATTAGTTCAAAATCGCCATTATAGACGAATTAATTGCCAGCACTGATGCAAATCTCACTATTATTTTAGGATGTTTGTGATGTCAGAAGTTGGTGGTTATTCAGTCTCAGCATCAGCACACTACCTATCAGCGTCGGGATATTGATTTCTCTTTGAGATCTGGGGGGCAGGAAAGGTTGATGTCTGTGAGATGGGCGCACTATCGGAAGGGTGGACAAGATGGTAACGTGGGCAGATTTAGGAGGTCATTCAACATTATAGAGATAATGCTCACTTCTTGCTAATGGGGCATTCAACACTTTACCTGCGATTTCGTATGAGCTTCCCTCTTTACTAGTCATTCTGAGATCCTTCTTCTTTCTCCACAGCCATCTTTGAGTATTATACTCGCTAAATGTTCCTAAATCTTTCGTTTTTCTAAGTAGTCTTTATATTTGTTAATGATTCGTTGCTTTTAGTGCTCTGAGGTGTTCTAACTCTCATCGCATCACCTGAATCACAGCCGCAGGTAAAGACACGACACGCTGTTAAACATGGAGGACAGAAGGAAAGTTAATAATATATGCATTCTGAGAAACGGTACAGACAAAGAATCAATTATGGCTGCGCTCCGGTAGGAAGACGAGAACGAAGCAAAGAGAAATTGATAAGAGAAAGTTTGGGAACGTCTTGCTTGGTTAATAATGACTGCTAATGATAATAATGACTCTCTCTCTCTCTCTCTCTCTCTCTCTCTCTCTCTCTCTCTCTCTCTCTCTCTCTCTCTCTCTCTCTCTCTCTCTCTCTCTCTCTCTCTCTCTCTCTCTCTCTCTCTCTCATTAGCTAACTCTTGTCTTTTTCCTATTGTTATTTTAGTCATCTAGAGTCTAGACAGTCTCTTATTCCGTGCTGCGTCGGACCAGGAAAAAATGGTACATAAGTTGGGGTCACTGTATTTTTTTTATCTTACACCTTTAACCCTTCAATTTCTATTCAAGGAAAGTATGTATAGCTAAACTGTTGTTTCATTGCAGTAGTTCTGTTCAGTGGCTGTTGTTCATTGGTGTACTAAAAGTATATCTTGAGCTGCGATGAACACTACTACTAAATTTACTAAAGGCATACTTGTAAGAACGTATACCTTTCTAAAAAAATCAGGTGAGGCTTTTTGGTGATTGTCACGTGGCACAGTTTACGAATCAATGGTCTAGACAATATAACTGAACGAAAGCAAATGTACCGAAACTGAAACGGTGGAAATACTCTGTTTGTCAAGAGTTGTATTTCGAAACTAAACCCAGACAAATTCATGACACTAAAAGGAGGCAAACCTGAACAATGGCTAAGGGACTCTCAACATTGTAGGGCATTATTACTCTATGCTGTGTTCAAAATAGGTATTGAAACTTTACCTTATTGTATGTTCTGCACGTTTACTTCTCGTATTATGGGAAAAAACGTAAAACCCTATCAGCACTCTTATTCCCAAATCAAGTTCCAGCTCCTAGTTCGCACCAAGCAGGCGGAGTTATTGTCGTTGAAACCAGGAATTTCCAGTCACTTTTTTTTACAGTCTCAGCCATGTCAGTGTTTTGGTGACAGGCGTATTTCCATCATTTCAATTACTTTTCCTACTCCACGTGGCTGTGTGGAATGGGCTATACATCCGGAGAGAGAGAGAGAGAGAGAGAGAGAGAGAGAGAGAGAGAGAGAGAGAGGATGAGAATGTAAAACCAGGTCAGGAGGAAACTGTGACATTACTCCGGTTGGGACTCCCCTTTCCTCTCCTCCACAACTCACATCTCCACGCCCCTCTTCTCTCCACTCCTCCTCCTCCTCCTCCTCCTTCTCGTTAGGGCGGTGCCTCCTCCATCTCTCCGTTCTTTTATCTGCATCACATTTATTGGGTTTTCCTCTTCTACATCCGCATGGGAGGAGTGAGGGACGGAGGAAAGGTTGGAGGGAAAAAAGGAAAGGGCGAGACGGTAGAGAGTTGTACTATTTGGTTTTATTTGGTTCTTCCTCTTCTTCCGCTTCCTCCTTTACTTTCCTGTCTTCATAGTAGCAGTAGTAGTAATAATAGTAGTAGTAGTAGTAGTAGTAGTAGTAGTAGTAGTAGTAGTAGTAGTAGTAGTAGTAGTAGTAGTAGTAGTGGAAGCAGTAGTAGTGGAGCAGTAGTAGTGTGGTAGTAGTATTAAAAGTGGTAGTAGTTT
>NC_059297.1:21734189-21739189 GCF_017591435.1 Portunus trituberculatus
TCTCTCTCTCTCTCTCTCTCTCTCTCTCTCTCTCTCTCTCTTCTCTCTCTCTCTCCTTTCACTCTCACTCTCCGTCTTTCTGTAAACCTTTCCCTCCCTCTCACTCTCCCGTGTACTGCCGCGTGCTGGCCTGCTCGCCTTACCTGCCTGCTCAGCCTGACAGGTGTTGAGGAGGCAGAAAGGTGAGGGGTCAGCGGTGGGGAAGGGGAGGACACGCCCGCAACAGTCAATTATCAAGCGGCCGACCTCTCACTCCAGGCTCTCGAGGTCAACCGCCCGTCTTACTTACTTACTGCCTTGGTAACTGGCTGGGGTGATGGTAATGGTAGTGGTGGTGGTGGTGGTGGTGGTGAGTTGGTTGTGTTTTGCAGTGATGAAAGTTTATGGTGGTTTTTGTAATAGCTATGGTGTGATTTGCAGTGGTTTGGTTTTCATATCTATTAAGTTCAATTTGATGTTTATTTTCTTGCGTTGTGTGTGTGTGTGTGTGTGTGTGTGTGTGTGTGTGTGTGTGTGTGTGTGTGTGTGTGTGTGTGTGTGTTTAGAGATTGTTTATCTTTACTCTTTCTCGTTTTATATATTTTTTTCCTCAGTGTTTTTTTTTAAGACTACACTTTAAGCTTTTTTCTTTTTTAGTTTCTTGCCTTTTTTTTTTTTTTTTGGTGAAAGTAAACGTCCTTTTTTGTCTTTTTTATATTTTCTGTTTTTTTTTTTTTTTTTTTTGTACCTAGATTATATATTTAGTTCCTTGTTATTTCTTTTTCCTATCATTATTCTTTCAGATTGATGGGCAGTTCTTTTTCTTTCTCTTTTCTTTTTCTTTTATTATGTTTTCGAGTTCATTCCAGATTGATGTGAAATTTTGTTTATCTTTCTTCGATATTTGTTCCCTTTTATTGATATAGTTGTTTAATTTGGATACCCAGATTCCTGTTTTTTTTTATTTGCTTATTTATTTTTTTTGGGGTATTGATCATGATTCTCCTTTCTTCCTCCTGTCAGGCGTAAGTGTTCCTTCTAGTGATGTCTTTTATATCTGTTCGTATATTTATTTTCTTATTTATTTTTTTGTGTGTGTGATTTTCTGCTATGTTGCTTTGTGTTAGGGTCGAGGCTACATTTGTTCGCGTGACGGCAGGATTAATAGTACGTCGTGTGTGTGTGTGTGTGTGTGTGTGTGTGTGTGTGTGTGTGTGTGTGTGTGTGTGTGTGTGTGTGTGTGTGTGTGCGTATGTCAGGTGTCAGACGAAGATTGATGGATGGCATATAGTATGTTGTGTGTGTGTGTGTGTGTGTGTGTGTGTGTGTGTGTGTGTGTGTGTGTGTGTGTGTGTGTGTGTGTGTGTGTGTGTGTGTGTGTGTGTGTGTGTGTGTGTGTGTGTGTGTGTGTGTGTGTGTGTGTGTGTGTGTGTGTGTGTGTGTGTGTGTGTGTGTGAGAGAGAGAGAGAGAGAGAGAGAGAGAGAGAGAGAGAGAGAGAGAGAGAGAGAGAGAGAGAGAGAGAGAGAGAGAGAGTTCGCGTATGTGTATGTGTGTAAGTGTGTAAGAGCTCATAAACTTAAGTGGTGAAGTAGTTATTACCTACACACACACACACACACACACACACACACACACACACACACACACATGAAGCCTGATGCATAATGTACATAGTGTCTGAAGGAGATCCCGAATAAAACTCTTTACATTTATTATCCGTGAGAACTTCATTCCCTCTGATTTCTGGGAATGGTGGCAACTGAGAAGCTGACTGTG
This sequence comes from Portunus trituberculatus, assembly GCF_017591435.1. Classification (NCBI taxonomy): domain Eukaryota; kingdom Metazoa; phylum Arthropoda; class Malacostraca; order Decapoda; family Portunidae; genus Portunus; species Portunus trituberculatus. Next base: position 21,735,946 of record NC_059297.1, read on the forward strand.
GTGGTGGTGGTGGTGGTGGTGGTGGTGGTTGTGGTGGTGATGATGATGCTTGGTGGTCGTGGATTTACCGTTCAGTAGGTGAAGGAGGAAGAGGAGGAGGAGAAGGAGAAGGAGAAAGTGAGTCTTCCATTACCATTACAGGAATATCAATTCATCCACATTGAGTTGCCTTACATTCTGGTAAGAGTTAAAATGTGCACATTGTAGATGAGAGAGAGAGAGAGAGAGAGAGAGAGAGAGAGAGAGAGAGGGGGAGAGAGAAAGAAAAGATGTTGGAAGGTATGAAATTTAGAAGACTGATTGACCAGAGTAGTGGTGCTCATTGTGGTGGTGGTGGTGGTGACTGTGGCCATGGCAGTGGTGGTGGTGGTTATGGCGATAAGTGCATTTTAGCGCATAACAAACACACACACACACACACACACACACACACACACACACACACACACACACACACACACACACACACACACACACACACGGCGCGCACGTTAAAGTTCTTAAATTCATACTACTGCTACTACTACTACTACTACAACTTGATTATTATTATTATTATTATTATTATTATTATTATTATTATTATTATTATTATTATTATTATTATTGCTAATGTTGTTGATGTTATTGTTGTTGTTATTATTGCTATCAATATCATCATTAACATTAACATTACTATCATCATCACCATCATTGTTACTATCACACTTTATACTATTTTCATCATTACCGTTATCACTAATATTATCTTACCGGGTGTGTTATTATTATTATTATCCAATTCTTGTTGCACCATAAATTCCATCACATCAAAAAACAGCTGGGAGAAAAAACCGGAACTGGCCAGAAACAGACAAGAGACAAGGCTGGGCGGCGGGCGGCGGGCGGCGGTGTGGTGGTGGCGGCATGGCGGGACTCAACTCTTGTGGACAGGCACGGCGTGACGTCACAAACAGGTAGTGACGCCATCAGTGAGCAAAGAGTGACGTTTCATCCTGCATTGAGGGACTCCCGGACTTTTAATTCTTCCGTGCCTCTCCCAGCCTCTCCCACCACCGACATAGCCACTTATTTCCCCATTTCACTTGGAGATCTGTGCATTTTTACCACTGCATATTACTTCACGTTTCTGGGTAGTGAGAATATTGGGTTTATCCGTGTGTATTTTTATGTGATCGAACGTGCACCGGTCTCATGGCCACCAAGGTCAGGGCGCAGTGTTGTGGGTGCGGGGCGTGGTTTACGGGGTGTGGTGGGGTGTAGTAGGTGGGCCTGGAGGGGTGTTTGAGGGATGGAGTGGTGCAGGGGGTGTTGGGGGGCTGGCGCGGTGTCCGGTCTGCTACTAAGATCCTGGAGCCTGGCGGGGCGGTCCGGAAGTCCTCGGTTGTATGTAGTGAGTAAAAGGAGTGAAGGAGGAAGTGAGGGAGCGAGGTGGGAGAGGATGAGTCGGTACTGTGGGTGAAGGTTGCGGGTGTATCGAGGTTATTGTTTTTGCTGTTTTTTTTTAATTGCTGTTGTCGTTGTTGTTGTTGTTGTTATTGTTTATCTTTGTCGCAGTAGTAGTGTTTTATCATTATTATTATTATTGCTATTATTATTATTATTATTATTATTATTATTATTATTATTATTATTATTATTATTATTATTATTATTATTATTATTATTATTATTATTATTATAAAAAAATAATGAATATATACATACACTGCAAGAATAGCTAAGCGTGGACGAGACAGAGGTGAAAAATAACAAAAAATAAGACTAAAAATATAAAGATTAAAAAAAAAAGAAAATAAGGAACAAAATCAAATTATTACCGACACCCAACGTTATTATTAGTTTTGGGGTGTTGGAAGTGTTATGAGGTGTGTGTTGTGAGGTGTTACGGTGTATTATGAGTGGTCTTATAGTCCAGGTGTTACAAGTTGTTGAAGTGTTAATAATCGAGTGTTGGGTAAGGATGAGAAATTGTGATTAACGTGTCAGGAAATGTTGCGATGAGTTACGAGTAGTGTTTTGTGTTGTGGCGTGCAATAATATTCGGTGATGGAGTAGTACAGTGTGGTGGTGAGTAGTAAGGGTGGCAGTTACTTTTTTGTTGTGTACTGGAGGTGTTTGTGTGTTGTGTTGTGTTGTGTTGATGGGGTGTTGGTATATTTTGGGTGAATTGTTGTGTTATGCATTGCGCTCTGCTGCATTTTCTTTGTTTTTTTCTTTAGAGCTTTTATGGGTGAAGAAGGCCAGCAAAAATAATTAATAAAAATGAACTTGAACAAAGAAAAAAATGGAGAAAGAAAGCACGCTAATCTGGCGGTTTTTTTTTCTCTCTCTCTCTCAAAAATAACTGAATAAAGTTATGGCAGCAAGCAAACATTAATAAAACAAAGATCAATTTAATTCAAAAGATATTCCGATCCGAAAGTCGTCTCTCAAAACAGTGCAAGGCAGAAAAAGGAAGAGACAAACAGGCACAGGCTCAGAGATTCAAATTCAACCTGTTAGTCTTTTGCATCGAATTTTCTTTAGCATTAAATTTCAAGCACTGGAATACTGTTGAGGAACGGAAAAAGAAAAACAAATACAAGCAACAGGGAAGAGTCTCCGTTTCCTTTTATATTCATTTTATTTGTTTTCTTTTTGTACTTTTTCCTTGTTTACACAGAGCTGCCTTTTGTCTCGTTCAAGAAAAATATGTTCTCGTTTCATGGCTCATGATTTCATATTATTGATGTCACTTTTCTTCTTTTCTGAGATTTTTTCCCCATTGCTGTGTCCATCCATAATATGCTTGTGATATGATGCATGTGTGTGTGTGTGTGTGTGTGTGTGTGTGTGTGTGTGTGTGTGTGTGTGTGTGTGTGTGTGTGTGTGTGTGTGTGTGTGTGTGTGTCTGTGTGAATGAGTGTGTTAACGAGAGAGAGAGAGAGAGAGAGAGAGAGAGAGAGAGAGAGAGAGAGAGAGAGAGAGAGAGAGAATATGTTTGTCATAAGATTTAAATTCCTTCTCGTAAACAAAACCATAAATCTTCCCACCAAACAATGACCTAACCTGCGGGCAGACCTTGGCCTCGGGGTAGGGAAGGTCGCTATGGGCCCTTCAAGTAATAAAGGGTGAGTCTAGGTAAAGGGAAGGAACACCAGCGTATGCCTCCTTCATAAACACTGCACTGTCTATCTGTATCAATGCGTGTGTCTCTTTGTCTACCTGTGGGTTTGTTAATTTATTTAGGTGTCTGTATCTA
>NC_059297.1:21744189-21759189 GCF_017591435.1 Portunus trituberculatus
CTATTTTGATCGGATTATTGGGATTTTCAGAGTATTGGTGTTTGGATCAATGGACTTCTACTGTCACTTTTACATCTCCGAGTCAGCACCGTATTACAATGGTCTTCTTTTTACATTTGTTTGCTTTTATGTATTTTTTTCATAACTTGTACACGTTGCTCTAATTCCCTGATGATTTTTATTCACCAAGAATATATTGACTTCTCGTAACTACTCCACGCACAACACGATGGCAAAGAAAGAGCTTGTTTTCTTGCGCCTTACGTATTACCACAACCTCTCATTGACTTCATTCAAAAACTTATCGGGATTTCTGGCAGACTACAGTAGATAGGGTTGAATTAGAGTGACTAGAGATTGCATTGGTGTTTTCCTGATTCTAGTAATAATTTTAAGGAAAGACTCATACGAACCCCGACTAACCATCTCCGCATCTCTTAGAAAATCTTCTTGATCAGAGAGCAAAGCATTTAGGAACACTGTCACTCAAGTTTTGGATCTTGAAAATTGAAACTTGAATTGCCTAAAATATAAGGATGGTGACAGAAATTTTTCATAATAGTGTGCCTACCGTTCATGTGTGTACATTTTATAAAGTTCAACAGGCACTTACCTGCGATTTGATTGCTGTCTCGTAACCCAGGTGGGGGAAAAATAACTGACCAACCGCGATTGAAGCTTGAAGGGTCCAACACCTCGACCTCTACTCTGCTCTGGTTCATTAATCTTTATGGTTGAATTTGTTATGTTTCCAGTTTGAGCGAAGGACTTGGGATTTGAGAGAGAGAGAGAGAGAGAGAGAGAGAGAGAGAGAGAGAGAGAGATTTAAACAGACAAATAAATGAACACAGGCAGCCACACAGACAGAAACAGACAGAACCAACCAGTCAAACCAAGGATGGCGCCAAAGAGAGAGAGAGAGAGAGAGAGAGAGAGAGAGAGAGAGAGAGAGAGAGAGAGAGAGAGAGAGAGAGAGAGAGAGAGAGAGAGAGAGAGAGAGAGAGAGAGAGAGAGAGAGAGAGAGAGAGAGAGAGAGAGAGAGAGAGAGAGAGAGAGAGAGAGAGAGAGAGAGAGAGAGAGAGAGAGAGAGAGAGAGAGAGAGAGAGAGAGAGAGAGAGAGAGAGAGAGAGAGAGAGAGAGAGAGAGAGAGAGAGAGAGAGAGAGAGAGAGAGAGAGAGAGAGAGAGAGAGAGAGAGAGAGAGAGAGAGAGAGAGAGAGAGAGAGAGAGAGAGAGAGAGAGAGAGAGAGAGAGAGAGAGAGAGAGAGAGAGAGAGAGAGAGAGAGAGAGAGAGAGAGAGAGAGAGAGAGAGAGAGAGAGAGAGAGAGAGAGAGAGAGAGAGAGAGAGAGAGAGAGAGAGAGAGAGAGAGAGAGAGAGAGAGAGAGAGAGAGAGAGAGAGAGAGAGAGAGAGAGAGAGAGAGAGAGAGAGAGAGAGAGAGAGAGAGAGAGAGAGAGAGAGAGAGAGAGAGAGACGCAAGGAGAGAAGGATAAAAAAAAAGTTACCTTGAGAAAGAGTCCCTTCTACGTTTTTCAAGCCTATTGATTCGTTTTATTCGGCTCAGAATAGATGGTTAGCCAGTACATTTAACCTAACAACAGAACTACATTCCAGTCAACAGAAGCATATTTCAACTTCTCTGTCTGTCCAATAAATTACCTCACGCGTTTATGGGTTTGGCTATGCACGAGTGAGCCTCGGTAATTGGTGGGTCAGTTTGGCACGTATTGGAATGATGCTAAGGATGTTACTGAGCAAAAAAAAAAAAAAAGAAACAAGTAAAGGTGCTAAAACTTTGAACTTGATACACACACACAGAGAGAGAGAGAGAGAGAGAGAGAGAGAGAGAGAGAGAGAGAGAGAGAGAGAGAGAGAGAGAGAGAGAGAGAGAGAGAGAGAGAGAGAGAGAGAGAGAGAGAGAGAGAGAATTGGCTCTCAAATAATAGCAAAAAAAGAAGACATGAAGAAATTGGTTACCAGATAGAGTTGCCAATTAATGTTGTATACTTGGTGATCAGGTTGTTAGTGCTGGGTCACTAGGAAGCTTTTAAACGAAGGTCAGACAGATGTATGGATGGTGATGCAATGTGGTAATAGGAAGGCATGCCTTATATAGGAATTGTCATGTACAGGCCTGGTGACTTTATGCAACTTCCCTTGTGATCCTATTTTAACTTGGGTTTTTTTTCACTCTTTTCGCTGTCATGGTGTCTTTATTTGTGAATCGAGTGGTTGTATGGAAACGTTGCATCCCCAATGAGAGGAATGTATTGGAGGAGCAGCGTGTTGATTCATCCTCTGCTCAAAACACAGATGCACCACATACTTACCGCAGTACATCCTTGCTCTGAGTGAGAAATGAGACGGCTTTCAGGAACGAGCATGTACAGTCTCTAAACGAACAAAGCCCTCTCCCCCCGCCCCCGTGCATAATTTGAACTTTTCAAAGCAAAGAACACGTCTAGGTGAATATTTTCTAGTAAACTTTGTCGATGGTGATGCGACCGTTAGAGGATAATAGTGCTGATAACTGCATTTTCTACTCTAACAATAAGTAATCAGTATTAGCATCCTCTAACGGTCGCGAACTCATTGACTTAGACGTGTTCTTTGCTTTGTTTATGTCAAAGTATGTGTGTTGAGATGTTTGTTCGTTCAGAAATTTGAGAGTATTATAAGTTTCACGTGCTGGTTAAATAAATCGGGAAAAATCATGGACGCGTCACATGCACCTCTGTTTTGTTTCGCCCATTCTTAGTTCCATTACCATCTGTATATCTTTAAGGCACATGTGCGTTGGAATACATGTTTATATCTCTGCTGGTTAAATGTGATGGTCAGAACCAATGTTTTTCTTCCGTAATAAACGGAAGCCATAAATACTAGTTTTATGTCTTCTGCTCATTTTTTGCTACTATTTTTTCAATGATATGGATGTAATCAGTAAAAGAATAACCGCTTTGGGATGTGAATTGCTCATTTGACTCACTAGAATGAAGCATTATTATAATTCATTCTGAGGACTTTGGTGAAGCAAGAGCGTGGGTGAGAAATGTTCGTGGTACACCTTAAAACTGAAATTGTTGAAACTATGAAACCTACATAGAGAAACTGTCTCTTATCCTTTGCTAGATAATAGAAATGCTGATAATTATTTGGAACTCATGAACTGTAGAAGATGAAGTCATTGGTACGTTTGATTACAAACAGGACGAGAGATTAAGATCGCAAGACGAAAAATTCAAGGAGTTAACGCTTCCTAGTTAACGGTGTGAAGCATCTGGTAATTATGTGGTGCGTATAATAAACATTTAAACTCGTATTAAATTGGGTTGTAATATAAAATGCATGCAATATTTATTGGGAACAATAGACTCAAGAGTGTGCTTTGATGTCAGTGATTTCCTCGCTGGACTGAAGATAAAAACAGCAGTATACCAACATTATTGAATAAAGAAAAGTATTATTTGATTATATCTAAAGCATCGTTTGTAGTTTTTGGAGAAGCTTATAATTTACTCTCTGTATATAATTGTCTTGATGTTCACGTTGCCTCCTTTCTTTATTGTTACTGAGGGCTCTGTATTCCCCTTCACACCAGTTCCTTCCCGTGTTCTCAAATGTTTAGTAGTCTTATCTCTAATTTTCACAAGTTTTCGGATTTTTCAAGATTGTTTTCAATTCAAGGTTTACCAAAAGTCAGGTGTTATCAATGTGAACGCACCCTTGAGGATCCGACTGATTCCGTCTGTGGTCTTTGAAGCAATTTTGATGAGAAAACAGTGTTTAGGATTACAGACTTACGTTTCCATTAGCTGATCACATTTACTCAGTCCACGCTTCTACTTCTCCTCCTCCTCCTCCTCCTCCTCCTCCTCCTCCTCCTCCTCCTCCTCCTATAATCTATATAATCTGACGTATTTGCTTCCTTTAGGCATCACTTTATTGACTTGTGTTCCTCTTTCCTTCCTTCTCTCTTTATAACCTTACATCGCTGTCATTATCCTTTCTCTTCCTCTTTATCGTTAAACGTTTTTCTTTTCTTCGTTTTCCTATTCCCTCGCTGTTAACTTTTACTTCAATTTTCCTTAGTTTTTTTTTTCATTTCAACTTACTATTTTGAATCCCTAATATTTTTTTTCTCTACATTTCACTCTTCTTTTTTATTCCTTCCGCTTCTCTTTATTGACATTTTCTCATTCTCAACCATTTTCCTCTTTATCTTCTCTCTTCCTCTTCCTATTCCTTTCATTCTCGACTCAAGTACTTCGCACCCTCTTCCCTCTTCCGTCTCCTCCCTCTGATCACCTCTCCCTCTCCTTCCTTCATTCCGTTTTCTCTTCTCAAGTTGCATCATTTCACATCTCACAATTCTCTGCATCCTTCTTTCTCACTCTCCTGTCCTCACTCACACACGCGCGCACACACACACACACACACACACACACACACACACACACACACACACACACACACACACACACACACACACACACACACACACACCTTACACCTTATACCAGTTCGGACGTTTCCTCAGTCACCTTTTAAGGTTTAAAAGTTCAAGGAGACGCCATTTGTACGAGAGAGAGAGAGAGAGAGAGAGAGAGAGAGAGAGAGAGAGAGAGAGAGAGAGAGAGAGAGAGAGAGAGAGAGAGAGAATGAGTTATAATGTTGAATACACTTAATAATTTTTATCGTTTCTGTTGAACCATTGCCATCATTTGCTTGAAAACTTGAAAGAATGAGGAACAGTAAAAGAAGAACGAACGGGTACGAAAGGAAAGAGGAAATATAATAAGAAGAGAAGAAGGAGGAGGAGGAGGAGGAGGAGGAGGAGGAGGAGGAGGAGGAGGAGGAGGAGGAGGAGGAGGAGGAGGAGGAGGAGGAGCAGGAGCAGGAGGAGGTGGGGAAGGAGGTGGAGAAAGAGGAAGATATATCATATAACCATGCAAAAGGAAAAGAATGAAGAGGTGCTGGAGTTTGATTCTCTCTCTCTCTCTCTCTCTCTCTCTCTCTCTCTCTCTCTCTCTGATGGGACTGACCTTGAGGGAACAGAAGCACAAGGTAGAATGCATTTTTTCTACTCAATGCTTGCGTGCGTGTGTGTGTGTGTGTGTGTGTGTGTGTGTGTGTGTGTGTGTGTGTGTGTGTGTGTGAGATGATGGTAGTCACGTGGCGAACACATGATCGTCACCCTATTACCCTCCTGGACAGACTTAAAAGCTTCTATTTGTGGAAAGAACTGCTATCATTCCCCACTACACACACGCCATCCATACCCTCTGGCGTGATCACTCCTTGGAGTACTGATGGCAATATAACCTTACACTGGAATTGACTGAATGTAAAACTGCAGGGATTGGAAGAGACTTATATAATCAATCGATCACTCTGTTGCCTGTGATAGTTTTTTTTTTTTTTCTTCTTCTTTCTAAATTGTGATCTAAATTTACATCGTGATATTTTGTTAAGCTTGAAAGGCGAAGGTATAGCAATAAGACAAAGACAGTTACATCTCATTCTTCACGTTCTCTCTCTCTCTCTCTCTCTCTCTCTCTCTCTCTCTCTCTCTCTCTCTCTCTCTCTCTCTCTCTCTCTCTCTCTCTCTCTCTCTCTCTCTCTCTCTCTCTCTCGTGTGCGTGTATGAGTGTTGGTTTAGCATTGGGTGTGCACTGCAGGAGGAAGGCTGAGTTACTTCGAATAAGGGAAACACAATGAACAGTAAATGATAATGAACTTAGGAAATCAAGACCGCGTTCTGTTGTCCCTCTTTCCTACAACTTGAACGCTTTTAAGAGGAAAGCATCGCGACACCTCCAGACTGAACTAGTGAACGCTTCCAGGACTCTTATCTATAAACTTTGAAGGGGTGGCAATTAGGCAGGTTTTTCCCACCACCCCCTGTCTTTTCTACTTTTTGTAATATTTGGTCAGCTTCCCTTTCGTGTGTGGTAAAAAAAAAAACGTGAGAGGGAGGAGATAAGAGGAGGAGGAGGAGGAGGAGAAGGACGAATGCAAAGAAAGCACAAACAGCAGCAGATTTTTTGGTTCTTACGGGGCAATTTGTGGAGACTGTAATACTTATTTCATCGACCAAGATTAGCAGAGAGGAAATGGTAAATTAGTATAAAAAAAAGAGAATGAAATCAATCAGATCCAGAGGGAAGAAACTGCATATAAATATCATGCAAAAGAAATAAGGATCATCATTATTGCTTCTTGTGGTTACCAAGAAAGAAGAAAAAAATGACGTATCCTAGATAAACTCGAACAAATTCATTTATATTTTGCTCCAACCGCAGAGGAGGACAGGAAGTAGTAGTAGTAGTAGTAGTAGTAGTAGTAGTAGTAGTAGTAGTAGTAGTAGTAGTAGTAGTAGTAGTAGTAGTAGTAGTAGTAGTAGTAGTAGTAGTAGTAGTAGTAGAAGGAGTATCAAGAAGAAAGAAGAAAGAAGAAGAAGAAGAAGAAGAAGAAGAAGAAGAAGAAGAAGAAGAAGAAGAAGAAGAAGAAGAAGAAGAAGAAGAAGAAGAAGAAGAAGAAGAAGAAGGAGAAGAAAGAGAAAGAGGAAAAGGAGGAAAAGAATAAAGGATAAAAGCTAATTTCTGGTGTAAAACATGAGGCAATAAAGTAGAATGGTGGTGTCTTCCATCCTATGACCACTCCCTCCACATGGAGCTAGCATGGAAACAGTTAGGAAAAGTACTTTGTCACAGAAAGACAAAAAAATCATAATAACGGATGAAAGGAGAAGACGAGGAAGAAGAGGAGGAGATAGAGGAAGAGGAAGAAGGAGCAGCATCAGTCCTGTTTGTCCTTACGGGTGTGGTTGTAAAAGGCTACAGGGATATACTACATACAATCAGAAGACTACGAGGAGGAGGAGAAGGAGGAAGAAAAAGACGAGGAGGAGGAGAAAATAAGAAGAGGGCTCGGATGACAAAATCTGTACTGAGTGATGGTCAAGGCTGCCGTAACCCAACTGGTTCAGCAGACAAAATAAAAGAATAGTAAAAACACAGCACTGAAAGCTTCCGTCCTTGTGCTATCCACATCCTCCAGACCTCTTTTTCTCCTTCCTCGACTCCCCCTCCTCTTCCACCCCTTTCCTCAAGCTCCGTCCCTCCTATTGTCTTCCTGCACATACGTAGAGCCAACATTCCAGTTTTAGTGATTGCGTTGTTAATAATAGCGGAGTACTTTGCGTTGGGAGGAGACGTGATGGATTGCATAGACAGGCGTGGGGGAACCGACTCGGGTACACTGCAAGCACTTGGTCTCCAGAGAAGCAACAACGTGTACCCTACGCTGGCGAGAGATAGAGAGAGAGAGAGAGAGAGAGAGAGAGAGAGCGGGGAAGGGGAAGGGTTCAGGAGTTGACAGTGATGAAATAACAAGGATATTTATCTTGCTTCTGATGTTTATTATCCACACACACACACACACACACACACACACACACACACACACACACACACACACACACACACACACACACACACACACACACACACACACACACACACACACACACACACACACACACACACACACACACACACACACACACACACACACACTTTACTTGTAAATTTTGGGCATACTAATAAATATTCTATTTTATTCTATTATATTCTACACACACACACACACACACACACACACACACACACACACACACACACCCTGTCTCTAAGTAGTGCAATACTAACAAAGGCTTCATCCTCCCCACTTTGTCACTTGCGTGGAAGCTTTTGGCTGCTTGATAAGGCAAAAAGTACTACACGTCAGCTGAACTTACCAAATGCATCTCTCCTGAAGTGTATGCAGAGTGTGATGCTTGAGGAGACCCGGCGGGCCTTGTATCGCAGCGAGCATTATTGTTTTAGTTCATGGCAATTAGCAGTGAGGTGAGACAATATAGTACTCGAGAGAGCCTGATATTTGTGGTTGCTTAAAAGTTAGAAATAATGGAGGTGAGTGAATTGTCTAACTGTAAAGGAGGAGCGAGCCCGTACACACGCACACACACACACACACACACACACACACACACACACACACACACACACACACACACACACACACACACACACACACACACACACACACACACACACACACACACACACACACACACACACACACATACACACAGACACAGCAGAGTAGGGTGGTGTACTATTATTAAGAATATTCCTAGTGGTGAAAGTAGCGAATTTATTACCTTGGGTTGTTTTTAAAATGTCGAATGATGTTTCAGAGAGAGAGAGAGAGAGAGAGAGAGAGAGAGAGAGAGAGGAGGATTTTATACGTAAGTACTTTAGACCATGAGGCAAATACTAAAACAATAATTTCTTACATCATTTATTCTCGCCACAATCTGGGCGCCATCGTACAGTACATCATAAGACACACAGGTGCTCCTTCCACACTAAGCAGAAGCAGGCCGTGTGCGATCTCTAGCCCCCTGGAAGTGCTGCTGAGTGCACGGATTAGCGGGCAGGACAGGTCGGTAAGCGGGACAAGAACGGTCGCTTCACTGGGTTTGGCTGAGAATCTAAAGAAATGACTCGATCTTCACAGTAAAGAAGAACATGAACACGTGTCCTACTCATCTCCTACTCATCCTAACGCTCACTGGAATATATATATGTAAAGAATACATCGAGCTACAACTCAATTCTAGGAACAGTCCACTTTTGTAACGCTTGCAATCCAACTAAGGGAGTTTATGCGTGTGTTTCGGGGGAGACCATCACTGGGTCATCAACACTCGGTCACCAATATGTAGCTAACCTTCACCAGTGCCGCTTTGATCCGTGATACACTGACCGCGGCTGGTTCACCTCACACCCTACAACTAAGACAACAATAACAACAATAAAGGACGACGACCACGGCTTACTAGAATAACAATAACAATATGGATAATGATAGTAATAAGAAAAAATACCACGCTGCCGTCCTGTACCGAGCCTATCTCTTGCCCTCCAGCACCTCGGCACCTCACGCAGCACACTAACTATCTGCCTTCCTTATCTTCTTCACAATAACAAAAAAAAAAAAAAAAGACTCACGCACTCACCATCTTTAATCTGCTACAAAAATACACCAAGTATCCACAATCTATGAAAATAACAGTTATATTTGATTTACACGTTACAGTACATAGTAAGGACTTTGACACATAGTACATACCCGGACCGGATCTTGAGCGCACCTATTTTCAGGATTACGTGACACAGGGAAAATGCCAGTAGGAATAGAATGGTGATGGTGGTGGTGATGGTGGTGATGGTAATAGTAGTAGTAGTAGTAATTGTTGTTGTTGCAGTCAATAACATAATTACTCATCATTATTATTATCCTCTCCATCACCACTTATTACAATTGTCATCACCACCATCACTTATATCACAACCATTATTACCATCAGCATCGTCATTTTCCTCAACTGTTTTCTCATTGCTTATTACTTTATATATGCAAAATCCAACCACATTCACTATTCGAGTAATGTAAAAAGCAACAACAAAATTCTTCCTTATTCACAGGTTATTCAAGATCCACTCTCTCCGGACTCTAGTACCAAGCCAAGCCGCCTGTTGCGTGCCCTGTCCCGCCCTGCCGCTGCCACCACCTCCCTCGCTGTTGTCAAGCTGCCGTCAGTGTTCCCACCGCCGGGGAGAGACGTTTGTCAAGGTAGCTACGTTTAGATACTGTCAAGTGTCGGATGTCACCTGGAAGCCAGTGATTAAAGGGTAGAGGAGGGAGGGGCTTGTTTTTACTAGGTTTGTAGCAGACTCCATTTTCTTTCTCTTGTTTCTTTTATGGTGGGTAGAGGAATTGAGTTGCAAGAGTACATTGTTTTTACATTGTTAGTACTGGGACTAGTTTTGTGGTTGTTGCAATGTTAGTAGTCTTAGTTAAGAGGGGTGTTAAGTTCTCAGTCTTTGTTCGTCACTTCATGGGGTCCCATTTTCCATTTTCTCGTCTGTCCAGCTCATGTTACGCGTCACACACCACACTTCACATCTCCCCTCACATCACTCGTCACTCGTCAACAACATACTTATCGCTTGCATAATTATCACGCTTGGGTTATGGTTCCTGTTAGTCAGTCAATCAGTCGGTCAGTCAGTCATTCAATTAGTCACTCAGTCAGTCAGTCAGTTTCTCTTTTATTTCTCCTGACCTCATGGCATGATAAGTCAGCCTGGCCATGTCAAGGTGGGAGTGTTGCAGTGGCAGCCCCACTTCTCCAAGGCCTTACCTTCACCCGTCACTCCACAAGCGTCGAGAGGCAAGCCGGGTGTAGGAATATGTGCCCGAGACTAGTTAATGTTCAGAAAAACGTCTTCGTTTCATGAAAGAAATTCACTGCCTAAGTGGTTTAGAGTGTACCTAGATGCATTATATATATATATATATATATATATATATATATATATATATATATATATATATATATATATATATATATATATATATATATATATAAAATATTGTATGTTTAAAGAATATCTGTCTTATTTGCTTCTAAGATATTAAACGGTCTTATAAAACTGCCTATATTGTGTCATTAAGATTTAAATAAAAAACAACAATATTAATTATCATTTATATTAAAATCCAAGAGTCTGATCTTTGAGAAACTATATTGTGTGCAGCTAACAACTGTCTGTTAGTCCGTCATGATGTCGATAAATGATACAAGTCAGTTCAGGGAATGGCTTATATTTGGAATCAGTTCTATATCATATAAACAAAGTCTCTGTTATATAAACTTGTCTGTTACTTTAAGTTTGTACACTGTTTGATCATTCAGTAGAACGGAAAGAGAGCAGGTGCGGCTACAGCAGTACAAAGTGGCTGAACTGAACGTAGTCACCCATTCAGTCATACATCAGTCATACCTTATAACATGAGTGCTGTCCAATCAGTAAAATGAGAGAAAAAAAAAACATTTGTACACACCCTCATAATTCACTTTACAGTACTATTTAAATATATAGTAAGTCAGAGAGAGGTCCAGTGAGGTGTTTGCTATGGCCAGTCACATCATACTGTCAACATCGTACTATAGACAGTCCCCTTGTCATTATTCTCCGTCAATCAAATTATGTAAGTCGTCATTTACCTCACCAAATGGTTCTTCTTTTTCTCGCACACCATTACAAATCAGTGAAGGTCGGTGAGTCTCGCGCTTGGTCTTAACTGAGTCCAGAATGGTTGCCCAGGAGGTGTCCAGGTTCAGTCAGCTTCAATGCAGTCATTCAGTTAGTCAGTCAAGTCAGCCAAGTCTATTAAAATCTCATAACCATTATGCGATTCTGAATGGGTACTAGAAAGAGTAAGCTCACAAGTCTTGACTCTCTCAGGAACTAATGAGGTGGTGTGGTGATTGGCTCACGTATTCTATAGGATAGTGCTGTCCGTGCATTTCTGGGGGGGAATCTTAGTCTTAAGCAGTAGTCGTGAATGGTGTGTGTGAATCAGTCAGCCGTGTCAGCTGTCTAGTATTTATCAGTAGGATCATCGTCAAGTCATGGCATTTACTATAGTCTCTCTCTCTCTCTCTCTCTCTCTCTCTCTCTCTCTCTCTCTCTCTCTCTCTCTCTCTCTCTCTCTCTCTCTCTCTCTCTCAAATATTATAATTTTGTGCAATTCCAGTCATTAATTACAAAATCGTATACTGAGGTCACGTGTCGAAACAATGAAAGGTTAAAAGATCACACACACACACACACACACACACACACACACACACACACACACACACACACACACACACACACACACACACACACACACATTCATCGGGGTCGCTGGAGGAGGTGGTTGTCTGGCGTCATGTGTGCCTTATGTCAGATCAGCGAGGTGTGGCGTGGCGTGATAAGGTCAGGAAAGGTCACTAGCAGGGTTAACCAGTCAGGCAGTGTTACGAAATCAGTCAATGAAGTCCCTCGTTCACTCACTCCTGCTTGTCGATAATATGGTTTGGCTTTAAGTCAATGGAGTGTGAGTGTTTCTAGTCAGAAGTCAGTCAGTCATTCAGTCTTGGCAGCGTTCAGTCATTGGCGAGGCTTCCTTCAGTGTTGAAGTTACTGCGTATATTTTACAGCCAACTCACGTCATTGCTTGAGTTATTTGGTGGTAAGCTAGGAACATGTATCATAGTCTCTGGTTAGTATCATGGAGGTTAGAACAGTCTGTTATGCTGCGAGTCATCTGAAAATATCAATCTTTGGTAAACGTCACCATACAGTATGTAGTAACCTGTCACTCAGTCAGTCGGTCAGTCAGCCAGTCAGTCAGTCAGTCAGTCCGTTCGTTAGTCAGTCAGTCATCTCATTTAGACATGGATCCGTATTCTTAAACGCACCATTCGCTCATGAGGATTGTATTCAAAGAGATTATTGGTTAGGTTATTATCGATGTTTTTTAACCCTCTGGTAGTACATAAGCAGTGTTAAATCATCACTAGCATCATAAGAAAATCCTTGAAAACTCTAGTAACTTCCACTACAGCTTGTTAAAACTGGTCTAAGTAGATCAAACACCGAAACGTTTACGAATACGGACCGTGATGTGACATTATGTCGATTATTCTTGATCAGTCAGTGAAGGTCAGGAGAGATCGAGCCGTTAGTCAGTCAATGTCAGTCAGTCAGTCGCATGTCAGTTGCATAATTGAGTAAGTCCACTAACAGCATGACCTCTCCAGGGTGACTGCAGTAAAGTCATTGCTGGCACACGGGGCGAGGTCAAGGGTCAGGGCCAGTCATGGGCTGTGTCGCGGGCGTCCTTTCATTGCGCAGTGCCGTGCTGGCACCCTGAGGTCAGATGCAGGTCACACGGGAGCAGTACCAGAAAATTAGGTCAGTGCGTAAGGTCACCAGGGAGGCAATAAGGTCAGATGATCAAAGGTCACTGTGATGAGAGGGGAGATTGAAATCCACTAATTTCAAAGTACGTCAAACGGTCATTGGATACCAGTCATTTAATTGAGTGACACATTGGATACCATTTTTTTCTCCAGATACTTGGAGATTTTTTTTTTTTTTTTTGAGATTTAGGAGTCACATGAGGTCATCACAGCGAGTCAGGTCGGTGGGTCAGGGGCCTGGCAAGCCAGCAGCTACAGGCGGCTCAGACACAGCGAAAAAAATTAACTAATATATCACAGGTTAACACGTCACAAAGGGAACACCTCTCCGGGTGGGGGAGATCCAGGATGGGCTCAGGGGTCCTCCCGGGGTCGGAGGGAGGGCCTGGAGCCATTAAAAATAAAAATATCTCTATATATATAATCCGGGCCGCCGGGGCTTGGAAACATAACTAGGGTTCAGCCGTGGCTAAGCTGATCTGTTCTGACTGGGGCAGGAACCCTAAAGAAACTATAGGCTGTGGGGGCAGGGGGTGGATGTAGGGGAGAGAGGGGAGAAGGGGGAGGGAGAGAACAGCGATTGGTAGCTGGTAACAAGTTGTGGTGGTGGGGGGGCGGGGGGCCCGGCTCACCCGCCCGCTCCCTCCAGGCACTAGCGAGTGACTGGTAACATTCTGGTAGCTTCGGGAGACTTCATAGAGGAGCACCATGGGGACCGGCGCCACCGTGGCACCGCAGACCAGGACGCGGCAACGCCCACGCCGCAGACCACTTCAGACACCGACGGGAAGAACGATATTTGCTTAACGTAAACCGAAGACATTACCTCGGGCTTCTAGAGACACCAGGAGCGTCTAGCGGGGACTTGTGACATCGGCAAAGAGTAAGAGTAATTTTCGACGTCTACTAGGCACCTTAAAAGCACCTCAGATTACAAAAATCCAATAAGTCACCGGACTGGAGGCGAGATCCAGGTGCAGGAGAGGCGTGCCGGCAACCACATCACTCGTCACTCAGTTTGATGGACACGAGCGAGGCGAGGCGCTGCCAGAAGCTCAGGACGCTCATGTTGACCACGTCCTCGAGGTGTGCTGGACAGCGGTAGTAGGTGAGGCGGCAGTCCTCCCCCGCAGCCCCGCGCTCCGCCGCCCAGTAGTAGCGGAAGAACCTGAACACTGCGTGGCTATGGAAAGCAGGACGGGACAGTGACTCACTCTTCCTGTAACAAGAGAGAAGAAACACATGAACATACTGTCTTAATTTACTTATGTAAGTATCAGTAAATGTTTATCTCCTAAATGAATTCTATATTGTGTGTTTCATATAATATTACGTAACTCTGCAGAAAAATATCCCCACGAAAATAATTCAAAATGCATATTCCGGCGAATGCTTCGGTTGAGAGAAAAGTTGAGTCTCCAGTGTTGCGTTACGTAAGATGTGTTACTAAGACAAAGGCTGAGGGGTGTGTATATGTGCCAGGCCAACACGTACTGAACAGTGTAGTAAGTGGTTACATACGAGAATCGGCGGGATGACACAAGCAGCAGACTGGTTTAGATCGGATTGGCACCACTTGTTTCATGACCGTGGTTACAAAATTATAGGAACAAGAAGGCACCTTCGGTTATAGATGTTCACTTTTTAAGATAATAAAGATAGAATGCTTACATGTAAAATCAAATTTAATTTGTGTCTACCATCAATTGTTCGTACATATTACTGGCACGGTCGCCACCTCCACCCTCCGCCCGTCCATCACGAAGCGGGCTGGTAGACGGCGGTGGGCGGCCAGACTGGCGACGGTCGGGCTCCTGCCAGAGGTGTGCTGTTTTCTGTACAAGTCTTGGGGCATCAGGCTGGCAAGGTCATCTTGTTTGCTAATGCCACCGTCTCTGACCCCCTACCCCTCTTCCTCTGCCAGCCTCCTCACACCCTTATTCTAATTTGTGTGGCCGGACCACTTACTTGAGACAAGAGGAAGCCCTGCCCTTCCCTGGCCTCCCCACTACCATGTCCCCGACCCCAACCGAGGAAACTCAGCCACTCACTCTACGAAGGTTTAACGCCAGATCACTTTTTCATCGATTGATCCAGATTTTGACTTCCGC
>NC_059297.1:21764189-21829189 GCF_017591435.1 Portunus trituberculatus
ACACACACACACACACACACACACACACACACACACAGTGGTTAGCACGCTCGACTCACAATCGAGAGGGCCGGGTTCGAATCCCGGCGCGGCGAGGCAAATGGGCAAGCCTCTTAATGTGTGGCCCCTGTTCACCTAGCAGTAAATAGGTACGGGATGTAACTCGATGGGTTGTGGCTTCGCTTTCCCGGTGTGTGGAGTGTGTTGTGGTCTCAGTCCTACCCGAAGATCGGTCTATGAGCTCTGAGCTCGCTCCGTAATGGGGAAGACTGGCTGGGTGACCAGCAGGCGACCGAGGAGGTGAATTACACACACACACACACACACACACACACACACACACACACACACACACACACACACACACACGTGATCAAATCAATTAACACGCTTTCATGGTCACGAGTAAGAGTGCAACTGGTGATGAACGCCTTCACTGCCTTCCTTTTGCATTACCATAGTGAACCTCGAGACTAGCAATTAGTCTGTGACGGAAGCGGTGTGCAGCGCATGAGACAGCAGCGCAAGCACCCGAGCTAATCACATCGGCGCCGTGCATCAATATATTAGACCTTCAGCAAGATATTAGACCTTCGCACACTCCTAAGCTCCCCACGAACGCATTACTACTTGGCTAACAAGAGAGAGAGAGAGAGAGAGAGAGAGAGAGAGAGAGAGAGAGAGAGAGAGAGAGAGAACTAAAACCATAACCTTTAAGAATAGAGCGTTGAAAAAGAAAATGTTCTCTCCACAGTCATGATGGTGCCAGGAAGAAGTAAGGTGGAGGCTGAGAGGTGTGTAGGGAGGATGATTAAAGACCATGGAAGAGAGAGAAGGACGGATGAGAAAGAGAAAGGTCACTGGGAATGAGCAGCGTGTGGGGGAGGTTCAGAAACGATAGGTTGTGTGAGTGATGGAGGCGAATGTAGTGTTCATGGGGGAATGTCAGCGTGGGGAAAGTGAGAGAGGAAGGGCCACTGGTAGGGTCACGGGGCCCACAGTGTGAACCTCTTGTGCAGCCAAGGTCTGAAGAGCCAGTAGAGAGAGAGAGAGAGAGAGAGAGAGAGAGAGAGAGAGAGAGAGAGAGAGAGAGAGAGAGAGAGAGAGAGAGAGAGACTTATCATGGAGTAGATAAAGAGAAAGTATAGAAATATGAAGAAAAAAGTTACAAAATGAACATATTGTCAATTCTTCCAAGACTGAAATTGAAAGATATTGCTGATGATTCCAAGACCAGAAAAAGTAAGAAATAAATAAATAAGAACAATAAAAAACAAAAGGGAAATAAAACCAATGACAGCACGCACGTACGTAGAAGGTGAATTGCTCCCAGTATTTGTGCCACTAAGACAAGACAAGACTAGACTCGCGGTGTTGTGTAATTTTTGAGCGATGAGAAGGACTTGTGAGGGTCGACCTTTAGAGAGAGAGAGAGAGAGAAGAGATAGAGTAAATAAAAAAGAAGAAAAGAAAAAAAATCATACATGAATTTGTGTGAAACATTCATGACAGGCGAATGGATAGATGGATAAAAGGACGTACAGCAAGACAGGGAAAGGCTAATCTATTTGTGTGCGTGTGTGGAGTAAGTGAGTGAGTGACTGAGTGACTGACTGACTGTGGACTGTGTAAATATTGAAGGACCTTACTCTGCTGGGATATTAAACAATAGACCTTTCATTGTGTACGTGTAAGAGAGAGAGAGAGAGAGAGAGAGAGAGAGAGAGAGAGAGAGAGAGAGAGGTTGTATAAAAGAAAAAAATCCGTGCTTCAGTGTACATTAGACTAAGAAGAGGTAGTGCCAGACAAATGCAGTGGCGGACAAAGTAATGATGGTTGAATTGCTGGAGGTTTTCAATAACATTCCTGAGCCGTCAAGGACACCTGCTTCTGTTTTATCCGGCGACCCGGTCAGGAAGAGAGAGAGAGAGAGAGAGAGAGAGAGAGAGAGAGAGAGAGAGAGAGAGAGAGAGAGAGAGAGAGAGAGAGAGGTGGGTTAGGGAGATTATGTACACAAATATCCATTGTTATCACACCATGACCGACAACAATGCAGAAAATGTACTCACAGCTCCGTGTGTGTGTGTGTGTGTGTGTGTGTGTGTGTGTGTGTGTGTGTGTGTGTGTGTGTGTGTGTGTGTGTGTGTGTGTGTGTGTGTGTGTGTGTGTGTGTGTGTGTGTGTGTGTGTGTGTGTGTGTGTGTGTGTGTGTGTGTGTGTGAGTTTGTTCGTGTGCCCTTCGATTTGTCCTCCCTCCTTCCCTAACAGCTCATTGATGATGCTTCAGGAACAGGAGAGAGAGAGAGAGAGAGAGAGAGAGAGAGAGAGAGAGAGAGAGAGAGAGAGAGAGAGAGAGAGAGAGAGAGAGAGAGAGAGAGAGAGAGAGAGAATATAGGAATGAAAATCGCCAAATCATTTACTACACCGGCTAGCGAGGACGAAGCTTTGAAAGAATCCGGAAGTAAAACTCATGAGGAATTAGGTACCACTCCTTGCAGCGCACAAAACCTTACCAAGCCTTAAGAAACACGAACAATAGACAGAGTTACCGAACATGTATCGCCATATCGTGGAGTGCGGTAGTTGTAGTGTGAATTATATTTAACCTTGCTTCCTTCAGTGCCTTGCGATGCGCCACTGCTGGAATCTTACAAGTCCCCGGAAATAACGTTGCCGTGACATCCCTTCCTCGTTTGGACGTGTGTTTCTGTTGCTATTCTGGTAGCGTGTGCTTATCTGATTGTTCTGTCTTCATTGTCTGCCGTGGTGGAAGTAGTCGTGGTGTTTGTACTCTCTCTCTCTCTCTCTCTCTCTCTCTCTCTCTCTCTCTCTCTCTCTCTCTCTCTCTCTCATGATATTAACACCATACCACATGAATAAGATATTGTGGGTGGACACAGCGATTGGAACTTTTCGTACAGCCATTCAGACCTTCAAACACTTCCTCAGACCTTCAGAACCTACTCTGAGCTCGTCCATGCAGACCACTTCATGGCCAGCCAGCCCAGCCCAGCGCGCGACCTCCGAACTCAAGAACGAAACATACATATATAAGTCCGCCCATTGACACAAGACAACTATTCTTTGCGCCTGAAAACCGTGTAGAACATCAGACAATCACTTATGACAAATGGCGAAAGCAGATAGAAACATTCCCTTATGCTTGGCAGCGCTTGAGACTCCAAGGTCCATCGTACGATACTTTTTCCATGATCAACACTTTCAGCACACGTATTATCGCTACCCTGCCTCACCTTAAACAACAAAAACAATAGCCTTTCTTGAATTTACAATATTCGCATTCATAAATCCCTCACCTTTCATATGGGTAATCTTAACGGAATTTGGTGAGGGTGAGAATATATGTAAGGTGGCCAGCAACGAGGAAGTTTTGTTGAAAGTTATGCTCGTAATTGCGTTAGTTTTTTTTTTTTTTTTTGCTTTGTGATTATGTCATGTTTACTTAAGGATCTGTGTGTGCCCCGAAGGCGTGTAGACAGGCAGCGGGCGAGGGAGGCTACAGACGCCGCCTAAAGGTTAGAGAATGTGTTACGGAGGATAATTAAACCCCTGACGCTCATGCTGGAGTGAGTTCCTGGTGTGTGTGTGTGTGTGTGTGTGTGTGTGTGTGTGTGTGTGTGTGTGTCTGTGTGAAGACATAAGAAGTGCCAGCTGACGAAAAACTTAAAGTGAAGGGCGATGTTATTGTTTTGTGTGTGTGTGTGTGAGAGAGAGAGAGAGAGAGAGAGAGAGAGAGAGAGAGAGAGAGAGAGAGAGAGAGAGAGAGAGAGAGAGAGAGAGAGAGAGAGAGAGAGAGAGAGAGAGAGAGAGAGAGAGAGGATGAATGAACCGGGCTGGCAGGAGGGTAGGGGAGAGGGGTAAGGGTCACCGCTGGCGTGGGCGGGCAGGACGCGGAAGAAGAGAAAGATCTCGGGCGAGGTGGATGAAGCACGGAAAAAAAAAGAAAGATCCTGGCAACCAGTTTGCACCGTGGAGCTATTCACGCTCAGCCAGCGATGGAGAGAGTGGTACATGGTGGGGTGCCAGGGCTCGCGTGGCGGCATCAGTGCAGCAACATGGTGCAGAGATCCCAGAGAAGGGCACTGCTGACAGACCCCACCTGTTCGCCTCTGGGGTGTGGGGAACTGTCAGACGGATGGAATCAGATTGCTCTCACGCGAGTCTGTTAGGTTATTTGTGTTCCTTTTGGCACACCCAGGAACGGCGGGAGGGGTGCAAGCCACGCAACCTACGTGAGGTGACTGTTGAACAGGAGTGCCGTGGCCAATGACACCGCGGCAGCGTCTGCTGCTGGCCCTCCAACTCGGGAGATTTCAACGCCGGCACGGCCACAAGCCAGGCGCGTCGGCCCCGTTAATCGTCCTGAAACAAGCTTGTCTATCTAAAACAATTCCCCTAAAGAATATGAGATGTCAGATTAAATAAAGGAAGAGAAGTTGAAGCATGAAGTGACAGCGTGGAAAAGTGGAAGCACGGGATCTGGAGGTTGATGACGCAAAGTGAATGTGGAGAGAGTATTGACCCTGAGTGACACTCACCGCCCCTGTAGAGGCCGCCGTCGGTGATGCCTATGAGCCTGGGGTCTCCGTGCTGGTCCATAATGTCCTCCATGTCGCCGTTCTGCCTCTCCTGCTGAAGTCGCTGGAAGAGGTGCACGGCGTTGCTGAGGGACAGTGGTTGGGGCATCCCCTCCGCCAGGTTGTTCTCGTCCACGATGTTGCTATCGTGGAGGATCGGGAGGAGGGCCAGGGAGGGGCAAGCCAGTAAGGCATAGGAAGCCAGGAGGGCCAAGAGCGCAGGGGACGTGCGCAAGGCCATGGCTGGGACGGGACTGTCCGCTCCTCCATCAGTATATACCCGTGGGGTCGAGGGGATCCAGAGCGAAACTCATGGTAAATGGAGCGTGTAGCTGCGTGTGGTGAAGGTAACTAGATGGTGACGTGGTGGTGACCAGTGCGAGACAAGAGGCTGCAAGAGCCTCAGTCAGTAAGCAGTGTTGAGGGCTAGTGGGAAGATGAGCGAGGAGCCCGGTGGAGGGACGCTCAGTATACGTTGGTGGGGTCGAGGCCCTTGTGCTCCATGGCTGCTCAGATCACGGTGACGGCCGGCGTGACGCACAGTACTCTCAACACCAGCACCGCCAGCTCCCACACGACCATTGCTGGGCGACCACTGAGCCACTCGCACCACGCCGCCCTTTTAAGTCTACTGCTCTTAGCTCCTCCTCCCCGGTCATGTGGGGCGGAGTTACATGATGATGCCACGCCCTCGCGCCCCTCACATGGCCCTTCCCCGCTTTTCCCCACTGTCCTAACTCACGTTGACATCTCAGGAGGTCCTACGAGGACCAGTGAGGCTGATGACAAGATCTCCGGGAGTGACACGTCCCTTCTGATGACTATCTTTCCAGACTTCCCTCCCTCTCTTTTCCCCGCATGAACTCTCCCATAACAGTGTGTACACTATTTTGGTCAAACGGATGAGTCTTCAATCACTGTGTAATGATAATATCCCAACCCTTGTGGCCAGATTTTTTGTAGGACGTGTTGTGTGTGTAATGCCTTTCCATGACATTTATGAAAACCTTCACTAGAACACACCCTGTTCTGAGCAATGTTTGATACAAGTAGATTATTGTAACGTAGTACACTTTATATCATGAGGTCAGTACAACGTGGAACACTGCTTCTTCATGTATACATCTTTACTGAAGTTATTGAGATGCATCTATAAATACTTATACATAACAATGTAATTTTAATTAACATTGAACACAACATGACCTCACCTCATAGTATTCAGCATCAAGTAAAATCAGGGTGAAGTAACAACGTGTGAGGAAGAGAAAACCAAACAAGTTTTCCATATATCTCACTTCATCCTGCTGCCGTCCCATCCACCGTCACAACATCCATGGTACTCCCACCCAGGGTCTCTTTTTTAACCCTGCTCCCACCCACCTAACCGCAGTCACCCGGTGCATCCCTCCTTCCTTCCCCGCCCCATCCTACACCTACCCACACTACCAGCCGGACATAGAACATCACCAATATCCCCATAGAAAACGTGATGCAGTGTTGAGTAGGAGTGGGAAACTATTTCTTCATAAGAGAATGGGAAGCACAGATGACGTCACAGCAAACACTGAGTCAAGAGGCAGGTTTTCCCTACTCATTCATTCACAAACTCACTCGCTCACACACACCCTTGACGCTGTGAACATTGACTCCTGATTCTTGAATGGGTATCAGGTTCACGTAAAGCCCTTCCTGAAATGCATACACACACACACACACACACACACACAGAGAGAGAGAGAGAGAGAGAGAGAGAGAGAGAGAGAGAGAGAGAGAGAGAGAGAGAGAGAGAGAGAGAGAGAGAGAGAGAGAGAGAGAGAGAGAGAAAGGCGAAATAAAAGTATACTATAAAAATCTCAGGGAAACAAATCAGGTTAGTATATGCATGTGGAAAGTAACACACGAAAACAAGTAAAACAAAAGAGAAACAGTAATCCAAAAGACAAAATAGGTTTTTATTGCAAACAAAGAAAAACTTCGAGAAAAAAAATTCAGATTGATTAAGGAATGTAATTTCAAACCAACTAACTAATCATCATAAGGAATCATTCTTGTACGAGTGGTTTGTTTCTGTTTAGGAAGCAAGTGCAACCTTAATATGACGCAAGAATTACTGATCTGGAAAAAGAAAAGATGCAACGGATACCTTCACGTTGTCTAGATATCAGAGAGAGAGAGAGAGAGAGAGAGTGTGTGTGTGTGTGTGTGTGTGTGTGTGTGTGTGTGTGTGTGCGTGCGCGCGTAAAGAAGAGCGACACTATCTTTTCCTGGTAAGTATATGCGTCTCCCCAGCGGGCGGCGCAGGAAGGGCATGGGAGCACAATTCGCTACGCACCTTGCGGACCTTGATGCGACTTTCTCTGGAGGACGTTCTCTGGGGGACGTTCCTTAGAGGTCATTTCGTTCGTGGTGACTCGACAGAAAGTCCTGAGAAAGTGACCAGAAACAAAAATTAAGAGGCGCAGAATCATGCCTTCATTGTTTTCAAAGACCTCGAGAAAGTCCTATAGCTTTCGCTCTGATAACGCCATATTTTCATTCACCCAGGTTAAATTGTCCTAACGAACCTTGTCCACACTGAGAGTCTGGGATTTTGTGCGTCATGAATCGCTGCGTTGACTTCCCTTCAGTGTTAATAACTTTATTACACTTCCTACTTCATTAGAATAATCCGAAACAGTTTCAGAGGAAAGATAAACCTGCTGGTACTGATAGACTTGAACTACTGAATCTTGCCTTTTTTGCTGGTGTTGTCTGTGAAAAAATGTACATGCATCAGAACACTATTTATGCATTTATTTATTTGTTTGTGATTTTATATACTTATTTATTCATCAATTTATTGCATACTTTCTTTTGTATGTGTTTAATCAACTTCGTAGAGAAACCATATCATCGACAAAGGATAAGACGTGAACTTGAATACCTAGAACTGTCGATTTTAAAGCACGAGACCTTTAACATAACAACATCAGAATTTTATTAAAGAAAATGCAAGGAATCAGTGATAGTTCCTGTATAAGACATACATAGCTATATCCACCTACAAAGTTATATCTAATCTTACAATGCTTCCTATTGATTCAAGACTTACAATATAGCTACTGTGTCTTTTCCATTCATCCAACACACTCTTTGAATATCTACTGGTGAACGGAAAGTTTTGCAATTTTCAAAGGCAGGGGAGCGTAGCGTTTTGCGACTCAAATGACTACTGGCTAAATCTCTACAGTATAAGATATGATTTTATGTTCAGGGAATTTAATGTAAAATGCTTGTTTTACTTAATTTTTTTTCCTTCAAACGCTCCTGTAGGGAATGAGTTTGCCTCTTGCTCTTTTCATGATAATCATTATAAACCAAACACTTTCATTCGACTACTGTTGCTTTTGCCCCATTCACGGCAAAGGCTTCAATTTAGCTGTAAATTTGCAATGCTAGTCAGAATACAAGATTCATGTGATGGGCGTCCCACTGCGGCAGAACTTCCTCAACCCGCCACGACTGCTTCTTCAGGCTGGAATGTACAATTGCGGTCAAAACTCGAGTAATTTACTAGAATGATTTCTCTGAGTGTTTTGTTTTTTCCCTTCAATTTCAAATCCTCTCACTTATTGAGAGTCTCCTTAGAAAGCCTTAGAAGTTAAGTAATCGAAGCAGATCAGGTCAGGAAAACTAAAGACAGTGGAAAGTAGTGCGGTATTTAACGCTGCTTCTGGTCACTGCTAAACTCCTGTAGTGAAATGTGAGGCACTCTTTCCTCATTCTTTTATCCTAAAACTGGATTGCTTATTCATTTATCAATAGAATCAAGGAAGGAATATATGGAATAGTTATCTATTTTCTGTAAACTTGCATATCACTAACATATTTTTCCTCCATTGAAACCCACTGGATTTTTCAGAATAGTATCCAGAAATAAATCAACTTTTTTTCTCGAACATCCGCTCCGGCTTATTTTTTGAAGGAACAGTAATCTGAATAAGTATTTTTTTGTCAGATTATTTATTCATTACTTTTTATTTATTCCTCATTCATTCTCCTCAACAAGAAGAACTGTATTAACAATTTTTCGACATAACCTTTTCCTTGTACTAAGGGAAAGACTGCCCGGCACTCTCTTCACAAGTTGCAGAGACCATATTTGCTACAGAGCTGCAAGATCGTAAAAAAAAAAAAAAAGGATATTGTGTAGTACTTTACTTTCTCCCCTTCCAAGAAATATAATGTGAAAGATGCCATGAGCAAGATAAGTAAACAATACCAGTCTAGAAGGATGGTGAAAGGCTGGTAGTAGAGATCAGTCACTATTGCTGAAGTGACAACTTATCTCCATCATCGTCATCATCATCGCCATGAATTAGGACAACATGAAATAAGACAAGAACATGATAAGATATGAAGACTAGAAGGTCAGCTGATCCGCACAAGGCAGCTCCTGAACAATGAAAACCTACCATCTGTCATCACCATCCATATATCTAACAGAAGGAGGGACAATGTACAAACAGGAAGAAAAAAAAAAAAAAGATGGGATAAAAGACACTGTACAAAGCAGGATGAGGATCGACAGTGTAGAGACGAGAGATGGAATAACAGTAAACGAAAGAAAGATAGGCAGTTTATTGATAGGAGAAAGGATAGACCGTGTTCAAAATGAGGGTGCGGATTGACAGTGTAGAAATGGAGGATTAAGGGACAGTGTACTAGAGAAGGAGAGACAGTGTACTGGAAAGAAGGGGTGATGTAAGTACAAGGTTGAGGATTTTATGCTGACGGTGTTGTTTTGTTTTGTTTTTTCTAGAAAGATCTTTACCTTTCCTTTCTTCTTTTTTTTTTTTTTTTTTGCTAGCGAGGAGGTCACTTGCCTTTTTTTTTTTTTTCTTTCTCTCTCCTTTATTTCTTCCTTTCTTTCTTTACGTGGAGAAAAGGGACGAAATTTTTCTTTAATCATCTTTATTTGTGACTTCTTCTTTTCATCATCATCTTTATCGTCATCATCTTCTTCTTCTAGATCCAGAAACTAACGGTTTACTGACGAACTTTTTGTATTCCCAAGTACCCTGGGATATATTGCATCTCGTCCTGGTGACTTTTTTTGTGTGTGTTTATGTGTGTGTTCCTCCTAGCGATACTTCTTCTTCTTCTTCTTCTTCTTTTCTTTTCTTCTTCTTTTTCCTTTTATTTTCATTTACTTTTTCTTTTTGTCTTATTCTTATTCTTTTGATCAGTCAACCAAAATGTCCTCGTATCATTCTTGAATTGTTTCCTCCTCTTCCTGCAATACATTACACTGCCTCATTGATAATTACACATCTTTGTTTTTTTCAATATTTAGATATTTATTTCGATATGACTATGCATCTATCTATCTATATATCTATATCTATCTATCTATCTCTCTCTCTCTCTCTCTCTCTCTCTCTCTCTCTCTCTCTCTCTCTCTCTCTCTCTCTCTCTCTCTCTCTCTCTCTCTCTCTATATAATATATATATATATATATATATATATATATATATATATATATATATATATATATATATATATATATATATATATATATCATCTATCTATCTGTCTCTGCTATCTATCCACCAGCTCGTATATGTCAATAATGTGTAACTATGGATAAATGTATGTTCTATTTCTATCTCTCTATCTATCTATATATTTATCTATCTGTCTGTCTGTCTGTCTGTCTATCTATCTATCTATCTATCTATCTATCTATCTATCTATCTATCTATCTATCTATCTACCTACCTACCTACCTACCTACCTACCTACCTACCTACCTACCTACCTACCTACCTACCTACCTATCTATCTATCTCTATCTCCTTTCCTCAGGTGTCCAAGCCACTGGCCGCCGAAAGTGACGCCGCGGCAGGTAACCCTGCGATCCCAGGTGTGTTGACGTGCCGCTCCGAGTGTCAGGTGTTGGCGGAGGAGTGATGGCTCAGGTATGCTTCGTTACTTGTTTTCCTGAGGGTGGTGCATCAGCCATCACCACTCGCCGCCCGCTAACACAGCCTACGTATGTTTTCTGGTCCACTGTGTACCGTTAACATTCAGTCTTTTATGTTGACCAGGAATTTGTTTGCGTATTTATGTTTCTTTTATTTTTCTATTAGTATTTATGTTTTAAGCACTGAAGAAGAGTAGGAGTAGTAGTGAAAGCAGTGGAGATATGATTGCGAGGTGGTATTCGGCTGAAGAGGAGGTTATAGTGAAGATCTTGCGTTACTGTACTTTATCATCGTTGGTGATGATGAAATGATGGTTATTAGGTTGAGGTTTTCATGACTGAGAAACTATTTCACTGCCACTATCCAATGTGTGAGGTTTTGTGCGTGATAGGAGTAGTAAGTACTGAATATTGTATCAGTGATGGTGATAGGTGGCGATGTTTGTGATAGTTAGATAGATAGGTGGACGATGGGCGAGTGGGTGGCGATGGTAGCGGAGGTGGTGGCGGCGGTGGTGGAGGACGGGGCAACGGCCGCGCGGACGCTCACACGGCAGGAAAGTGGGTCATTCTGACGCTGCTGCCACGACCAAACACGCCCCCTGCACCTCCGCTGCCGCTGCCGTCCCTCACAACGTCCGGAGAGGGCGGCGACGCGACCACTCACCACCGATGCTTCGTGACACGCCAGATGAAGATGAACGAAGGATCTCACGAACCCGCTTCCCTTCAGCCCATTAGTAGCAGCGTCAATACCTTGCCGAAGAACCGTTTACACTGCTGCATTAGAGGCGCGGAAGTGGCAAACAATGGAACAGTTATTAAACGAAGCTCTTATTGTCGTTTTATGTAACCACAGACCACAAGTATTTTCCTGTTGACTTCGCAGGACCAATCGAGAATTGCATTGTATCGATGACACTTCTTGGACTTCGGTGATGGACGGAAGTGTGTGCTTTAGCCAGCCATTACGTGTGCATAAAAGAGAGAGAGAGAGAGAGAGAGAGAGAGAGAGAGAGAGAGAGAGAGATGCTTGCCCAAGTAACGGGAGGGTGAGGGAGAGGCAGGGCCGTGTACTGGTCGGTGTTGCACTATAAGGGCATCCACCATCCAAAGTATCACACCACCAACCTCCTCTTCTCTCTCCTCTCTATCACACACACTCTCCTCCCACTCCTCGCGCTCACAACGCCAGCACCTGTTCACACCTTCGTCCACAGGCACTACATATTCATTTGGGAGGTGTGACGATAGCTCTTCCCGTATATTTGTGGTGCAAGTAACGTGGATGATTGCCCGTCAAGCCACCCCAGAGACGCGAAATGCACGTTCTGTGTATTCTTTACTGGTTTCAAATAACGAGAAAAAGTGAGGGAAGTAGAGGGAGGGAAACTGTTCTGCGACTTTTCTCACAATTGGTAAAAAATAAATAAGAGACAATAATAAAGCAGATCATAGCTGGATTTCTGTATTTGTGTGGATTTCATTTGTAACTTGTAGGAAAAAAAAGTCATTTTGAGACAAATTGTATGAGAGAAACCTTAGTACAACGGATTTTGTGAGACTTAAGTACAGGGTAGAAGGGGAAAGTTTTGTGGGTTTAGAAATCAAGTGAATAAAATGGCGAGCGTTATGAAAAGTTCCTGCTATATTGTCACAAGGCATCGTAAGTGGAAGGAAGTGAAAGAAGCGGAGAGACCATTAACTCTCTCTCTCTCTCTCTCTCTCTCTCTCTCTCTCTCTCTCTCTCTCGTTTAGGTAACTTAAAGAAAAAAACTGAGAAATTGTGACATATTTGAGTGTAGAAACAAAGGGCACTACCTGATGTTGAGTCACTCGGGTGGTGCAGGATATGTAGTGTTTGAAGGAAATAAAAGAAATAAAAAAAAAAAAACATTCACTGTAGGTACGAGATTGAGAATAACTTTTAAAAGAACATGATGAAATGAAGGTTATTCGTAAGGATAAGAGGAACAATGAACATAAGGGATTGATAATGCCTTGGTACATAGTGTTAAAAGTAAAGAAATGTTAATACCTAACCGTACGGGTGGAGAGAAATCGTAATCTTCACTGACATTTACCAGATTAAGGAAGATTATACAGAACTACAAGACAAGCCTCCAGCTATTAGGGACGGGGGAAGATGTTACCCCTCTCTATATTGTTTGAGTTCAGAAAGAAAGTACTAAGGATCGTTTCTTAAGACAAACCCAAACAAATGAAAAACCAAAGAAAAATACGAACATCAGTATGGAAGAAAACCAGTAAAAGCACATGACTAGCAGTAAGAAAGGTTTGTAAAGAAGACATAATGATCCTCTTCAGTCATATAACAAATTAACATTTCAGTGAGTAACGCACATACACTCGACATTCAGCCAAAAGATAGTGTCTAGAAAACAGTGGATCACGTTTAAAGCAGTGGCTGAAATATAAGCTTAAGAATTAATACAATAGTGAGCCATGGATTTTTGTTTTATTATGTAGAAGGGACACCAGCCACTGACAACAAAAACAATAAAAAAGAAAGAAAGAAATAGGGTTACTGATGTGCCGGTCTCTATATAAAATCGAAAGCATTAGTCAGAACTAAAGTGTCTAAGAACCTCTTGAACGATTTGACGTTATAGGAAGATGAAAATACAGAAGCAGGCAGGGAGTTCCAGAGTTTACCAAGAGAAAGGGATGATTGATTGTGAATACATTGGTTGACTCTTGCATTAGAGATGTGGACTGAATATTGGCAAGAAAACGAGATTAAGCAGTGAAAAAATAACAAATAAATCAGTGAATCTCCCTTCTTACTGGAGTTACCCATAACCTAAGTACCTCATGTAATGCATCCAAACTGGGTGCATGTTTTCATTTGTTGATCATCAGATGGCAGTGCATATTGGCTTTCTTTGCTGCTGTATCTTAACTAGGTCTTCTCTCAAGTTCTTTTACAGTTTTATAACGTGGGCTCCATCTTGTGGTCTTTTTTTTACCTTCATCTTTTTTTTTTTCTATTATAAATTCTTCATATGATCTTGTCTTATGATTTTTGTCATTTTTGTTTTAGTCTACACTATTCATTCATCTTTTCTACTTCTGTAATAGTCATATTGCATTGCCTCCAGTTACTCTCTTCATTTATTAAGATATTTTCCCATTCAGCTGAGTGTTTGTCGCCATATGATTCATAGTTGAATACTGCACATTTATTGTACCTTTTCTGTAATTCAGTGGTTTGAAGTTTGATATATAGTTTCCATAGATAAATCAACAAAGAGGTGGACAATATTTCTTTGTTGCTGAGCAGACTACGTATATTGTAGAGTTCTGCTGATTTGTATATCTTGAATGTTGGTAAGTTTTTATGAAAAGGAATTCTTGACATGTAACACTAATAGGTAGTCTTCAACAATTTGGGTTCAAAATGTTCAAAGCCTTCAGTTTGTGAAGTTTTAGAAGCTTAACCTTCATCAAGAGCAATGCAGGAAGGATCTTTTATGTTGTCTTGCATAAGCTTATATGACCTGCCAGGTATCCCCCAGAGTTACTGTTGTCAAAGATAAGGTTGACTGAAAACAAGCATTTTACAGCCATCAAATAATTGCTGGAAAATATGGCAAACTGACCAACTTATAGCAGTTGAACTTGGGTGATTGAGATCATCACAACCAAGACCTGAACACTCAGCCATAACCTCCTCTGACTTTCTTTTTTTGTCTTTGAAATATCTACTAATTCCATCAATTCACCATCCCTCAACTCACTTTGCTCCCATTGAGTAGTATGTATGGGCAAGCTATTTGTGTTTCTTGATTTATTGTATGTAGGTACTCTTTCTCCTCTCTCATAATAGTGAAAGGCAATTCTAAAACTAACCTCATAACCTTCTTCAAGATGCAGTCTGTATGTTACATAAAGCATATTAATATCAGGACTAACATGAAAAATGGTTCCTGCTTACGTTGGTCTTAATTTTCCACCACTTCTTTGAGGCCTCACCATTTTGATTTGTTTATCTACTTGTTGCCTCCAGCTTCTACAAAATGTGTAAACAGAAGTTAAGTTGTTCAAACTTGCTTGGAAATTCTTTCAATTACATATTACATCCAATGAAAGGAAAGCAGTGCACCACTAAAGTAATAGTACTTACTAGCTCACTAATAGCAATACTACATGGGATGAACTAGACCACAAGCAATAGTATATTATGCTCAGCTGATATAGCATTCCCATGTATACTATGTATTATGCTTCACTGTGTTAACAAATCAAGAATGCCAAATGAATAAGTCATCATAAGCTGAAAACAAGCAGTTATCAAGAACTACATGAAATTACTGGTTACATCAAGTAGTTACAGGTTTTAGTTAAGGTATTGGTGGAGACATGTTCTGTGGAGCATTGTAGTGTGGTAGCAGATAGTCTGGCACTGCTGACTACTACTGTTCTTCATACATCAGATAAAAACATTTAGTATTGTAATTCTTACCCAAAAAATATTGTATGAAATGCCATCGATATCCTAGTGATGGCATTAAAGTGATTCTCTTGATGAAGTATTTTCATGAATTACTTACATTTGCTTCATATCTTTGTGCTTTCATATGAATTACTGTTCCTATGAGTTACTTTTTCTACTCCAGCCTCTACCAGTCATTACAACACAAGTTAATGTTGCTTTGTTATGGTAGGATGACTTCAGGACACCATTCTATCTGACCAGATTAGGGGAAAATTTATCAAGATTGTATCACTATCATTATTAATCCACTGTTCTTCATTCCTTGTTATCATGCACGACCATAATAGCTTGTTCCATAGATGTCTCTCGTGCATCTGATACCCTCATCATGTAGTCCATCCATTCCATTTGTGGATTTCCCCTTACTGTAATGCTTCTCATATTTAACCTCTTCAGTACTGAAATGCATATTTACCATGAGTTTTGGGAGTGATTAGACAATTTTATTTACATCAGGAAGGGTCTATGGAGGTCAGAACATTAATTGCCAGTCTTCACTATTTTAATCCCCACAGAAGTTTCTGAAGCTGAATAAAATTGCCAAATAGTAACCAGAATGAATATGAAAATGTGTCCTAGTACTGAAGGGGTTAATCCAGTTATTTTCAGTCACTCTTCTTCCATTCACTCCCAACTTGCACTCCTTGATTAGCCAACTCTCCAGCAAGTGCTAGCTCTTAACACTTCCTTGTTGTTCACTTCATTTTTATGCATTATTCCACATGTTTCTTAGATGACTTATCTCAGTTGCATTCAATTTTCTCCTCTCATAAGATTAAATCTACCTTTGCTCCATTACACAGCCTTTATTCTTTATATTTATTGTAAGTACTCTATATTTATATGCCTTTTTAATTTCTTTCCTTACCTTTCTTTCTTCATTCCTTTAGGAGACTTAATGACTTTTAAGCAATATGCAACTTCAAACACTCAAAACAGTTCATCTCACTTCCAGCAACTTTTATGGCCTTCTACAATCCTATACTTCATAACTTAGCTTTCACTAACCCTCAGTCCAAAAAAGTGCTAGAGTCAAGTAACATTTTAAGTCAGACAGGTCTTGAATTTGGTCCTATGAAACATTACACAACCAGCATTTCTTGACCTTCAAAATTGTGAATGATGAGGTACCATTTCTTTGTTACATAATATCATTCTGCTGTTATTCTTCCACAAATAAGAAGGTATCACTGTGCTGTTACTATGGCAAAGCAAAATTTATTCAACTGATTAATTATATTTCATATACACTTCACTCTGAAATATTTGTAATATATATACATTTATTAGCCAGAATTAGCTATTCAAACATAAATTAAGAAGTCACAATATCCCCTTCCTGTCTTTAAATTGGCCACTTCCACTGTCCCTCAGGAGGCTCCTGCACCAAAGGCTCCCACGGCTTCCAGTCAAGCATCTTCCGTGCCAATGTTAGTTCGCCTTCTGCCTGTTTGATAACTTCTTCCAGCTGACCTGCATTTATTGCTTTCTCCAATTTTTCTCTGTTAGGTTCCTGTAAAGAAATAGAAACATTTTAACTGCTGACCAAACATCACTGCTTGTCTTTGTTTCCTTTGTGCTAAATCATAATTCAGACCAGACATAAGACTAACTGAAAGTTTAAAATCAGCGGTTTTAACCTTTTTACTACCATGCCCCCCTAAGAATTTGTTCTTCCCTCCACACCAACCTTGCATTTAAGAATACAATTCCCTCACAGATTTTAAAGAAAAACGAAAATACATTTATAGTCTTTTTACTGATTATGAACTAGTTACATAATTAGTGAGATACTTGTCACTGCTTCTTAACTTCTAGATCCTGAATGCATGGTTAGATTTCAGAGAGTGCACAACAAGTCCCCTTGCACATTCAGATTGTTTCTGTGCTTGGTATTGACAGCAACAAGCATGGAAAATGCAACTTCACAAAAATACGTGGATCTAAACAGTTAAAATATGAAGAGGCTTTTGTTAAAAGAATGATAAAACATAATTAAAGAAACTCCTGCTTTAACCCGAAGGGCTTGCACCCACCTTGGAAATTAGTGATGTCCCTCTTAGACATCAACTGTATCAGTATATTGTATTTATTTTATATACATGTAGAAGGAGCACTATATTCACTTTCCCTGAAAATCCTCATGGGCATCCATGCACTTGTGTTCTGAAACTCCAACAGCAGAAGCTATCTTCACAGAATGGCCAGAAAACTCACTAAAATGCAAATATTGTATAATATTTATACCAAACCAAGGTGGGGGAATGTTATTCAAATTCAAAAGAAGCAGTTTGGAAATAGGAGGATCCTTAGAAGGATAAATAATACAGAAGTAGTATTGTGGCCAAACAGTGACAAATTAGCTATTGCCATCTTAACTTCAAAGTTAAGGACGTCCTGGTCACCATTTTCGTTCTCTATTGGCTGTGACTTCAGTGAGGCAAGACGTAAGCTCTTCATTCTACCAAGAACATTAATCTAATGTCCAACCCCCAGAAAACAGAGCATTTAGTCAGTGTGGTGAATACACCATCCTGGAAAGTGATGGCCAACATTACCCAATAGGAATGGGAATTATTTTATCGTTTGCAATATATCTTCTAAAAAAAATCCCCCTCGATAAGAATTTGTCACCTAGCATAAAAACGATAATCCCGTTGGTGACGTTGTTTGTGTGTGACCACGCATGTGCACTGCAGCTCACATGAAGAAGCATAACACATATGGCAGAAGGCAGAGCTGAGAGCGAGGAGCTCATTGCTAAATGAGGCTCCAGCTCAATTATCTGAAACTGGTTTAGTTACAATAAGTCTGACGTGGAGCAAATCTGTTATATGCAGAGTTTGTAAAAAACTGTGACTACAAAGGATGGAAACATCACCAATTTCTTCCACCAGTGATGGTAATTTTTATTGTCAATTTTATCGTTATTGGGATAAATGGCAGAAATCATCATGATAAATTTTTTAGTCCATATTGACCATACCTATTACCCAGGAGGTCCACAGTGGATGCCTGGAAGTACACAATGGACCAGGACCATGTGGACCAGGAGGAGCTACACTACCACTAGCAAGGTTTGTGGGGAACCATTAGGGCTGACATGAAGGATCCCACTATAATACACTACCATGTGTCCTTCCACCAGCCCACCACTACTAGCCAGACATCATACCACTTAGACAATAGGGAGGCAGTGGCATAGTGGATAAGGTGGTGAGCGTGGGATCAGGCAGACGTTTACGCATAGGTTCGAATCCCACCACGTACAGCCTTAAAACACTTTGCCATTTGTCGAGTGGTTGAAAGTTACCTACATATCACAATGATACCCAGGTTCTAGGTGGTTACACTCAAGATGAGCTTGGGTGGCGATATGAGCTGTGCCACTAATGGTCAGAAGTGCATTACATAAGTTCCAACACCAAAAATTCACAATAAAAAGTTTTACTTTGGCAGAAAAACACTAGACAGAGGCAGGAAGCCAGTGGCAGACTCCAAGCAATGCAGTAGTGAAAAAAGTATTTTCCTTATTGAATTAATAATTTTTGAGTGATTGACAGTAATCAACAATGCCACACTGGCAGTGAATGCATCCATCCTTTTTATGTCTCCTTGCCTTGCCTCAATGAGATGTAATTTACAGACTTGCCATAAATATACGTAATTTTTTTCAATTTAATTCTAGCAGACTAACAATCATAACCGCAATATATTATATATTATATTAAATGGTTGGCTAGCTATACAAAAATTATGCAAATCTTATTAATTTATCATAATCTCTTCTAAATCTGTCTGAATTCATGCATGGCATGCCTGGATGTTGCATATCTGATAATTCTTGTAATTTACTGGACCTTGGTGAAGAAAATAGTACTGCTTAGTATCATTTACTTGAACAATCAATCTTAATGCATTTCTTCTATAACATTTTTGTGTACAGTTCCCATTACATTATGTAGATAAACCACTTGTTGGGAAGTGGAAGAGAACAGCCAGTGTCATACTATGCAGCAGTGCCATTCTGTGAAAGCACAAATAAACGAAGTGTCTTACTACTCTGCCACTGCCACATCAGCCACACAGTGCTGAGGTGCCCACCATTGCACTACTGTGTTAGACAGATGCGAGGACAAAACATCCACATAGCTCTAAGCTATGGGGTGATGCTGCATCACCACATACAGTAGCTATATAACACCGGCCAAAGAGGGATGCGTGTCAGGAACCTTGAGTAGCACTGATGGCTGGTATATTCTGAATATTGAGGGATTACTGTATTACTCAAACAATACCAGAATAGCCAAAAAAATAAATAAAAAGTAACTGAACTTGCTGATGCATTCATAATTTTAATATCAGCCTTTTCTTTTAATTCTTCTAAAATTTTTCTCTATAATTTTGCACATGGTAATTTCCTACATACCGTTTTCACATAATTGAATCTTTCTGTGATGGTCTGCTCTGTGTACTTGCGATAGGCTGCATCTGGAGGCATCTTCTGTAGACATCTGAGGATCTTGCCATACAGGACACTGAGTGTATGATGAGGCTGGGCTTCCACTGCCAGGCCTGTCAGGCTAGTCATCTGCAAGAAGACAGTGATGTGATGTAATGATCTTTCAAATGCATTGGAAGTCAGGAGCTCAACATTGTTTTCAGGTCAATGTACACAGGTTAAGCAAGGAAGAAGTATGGACTTATACCAGACTGCAATAGTAGATAAACATAAGGCCTTTCTATCAAAGTCACTTATACTTTGTCATGAAAATCTCCTTTCTTAGATGACTGCTAATGTCAGAACCCAGAGTGGTGCACACTACTGGCTTGGATGCTAAGTGAAACATGTATGAACCAGATCTCCTGTTATCATGAAATGTGTAATGTTTAGTACTTTAAAAATAATAATAATAAAAGTATAATCACTATAATATAATTTGTAAGTTATGTAACTAATATATTCCTTTCACAGCATAGTAGACTGATATTAGAAGGTTGTTAGGCAGGATTAAGGTACGACAGTTTATCAACATAAAAAATATTTTAACAGTTTCGTTTCTTCTTGGAAGTATTTCTCTTAGTTGAATTTTCTGCAAGCAACATTTCACAATTTTTTCAAACCATTTAGGTTGAGGCATAATGTGTTTGGTTACATTTAATGAATTGATTGATATTGTACATAATTTCCATTGCAAATGGATAGTTTTCAAGCCCAATTTTTATCCCCAACGATCATGGAGGACCTGTGGGAAATCAGGTTTTTGGGTGGGGGAGCATTAAATCAAGTAATGTGTGTTGCAGAATTTGGAAATCAACAAAATCACATAAAATCTCTGAAAACACATATATTACACCTTTAATGGTGGCAGCTGCCATGAGTGTTGTTTTATTATTGATGAGCAGTGTTGCCAACAATCAAGGGTTACTAACCAAACCCAACATTATAACCTGGGTCCCCTGGACACCACGCTAGGGTTGCTAACAAAATCCAACATTATAACCTCGATTTAATATTCTCCCACCCATCGATTTTCCACAGTCTCAGAAGATCCTTGCGAATAAGGGGTGGGCATAAGTTGATAAAGTCATGACTTGAGAAATATCCATTTGTGATGGAAATGATGTAGAATATCAATCGATCCATTACATGTCCCATCCGAATATATAAGCCATGTCAGGAAATTACTGCTTGGGTAAAACTATGATTTATTTATTTTATTGATTTTTTTTTTGGGGGATGGGCACTGTCCTAATACAGACATCCCTCCACCTGTCCTTATTTTGTGGCTCCCCCTTCACAGCTCTTTCACTCAGTTGACTTTAACTTAACCTGGCTAGCATAACCTAACCATGCTACTGGTCAGAAGGGTTCTAAGGAAAACATATCAGCAGTGCATGTCGCCTGGCCAAGGGCACCAAGAAAAAATAAGAAAAAAAAGGCCCACTTAATTGCCAGTCCCCTTGCAGGTCAAAAAGTCAGCCAAAAGAAAAGGACAAATGTCTTGAAACCTCCTTCTGAAAGGAAATCAAGTCATAAGAAGATGGAAATACAGAAGCAGGTAAAGAGTTCCAGAGTTTGCCAGAGAAAAGTATGAATGATAGAAAATATGCTTGCACTACAAAGTTGGGCATAATAGGGGTGAGAAGAAGAAGCCTTGTCCAACGAGACCACAGGAGGAGGGGAGTCATGCAGGTTAGGTTAGGTTAAAGTCAAGGTTAGGTTATCATGTTATCATTCCCACATTCCATCAGCTGAGCAATCGAGCTGTGAAGGCAGAACCAGGAAACAAGGAAAGCTGGAGGGATGTCTATATTAGAACAGTACCTTTTCTTTTTTATATAGAATTTCACAACAGCAAACAGGCAATAAGTAGAAATATAATACCATATCAGAGCAGACAGAACTATTCATAAGAAGTGAACCCAGATAGCAAAGTACTTCCGTCCAGTAATAGTGTATAGGAACACTTAAATAACAATCATTACCAATTAAAATGTAATCGCACGGGACTTAAATAACATTAATAGTACATTGGATTACTAAGAACACCCAGATGGCAATGCACTCTCCTTCAGCAAGAGCATACAGGAGAGCTGCGAAATATACCACAGTGCACCTGGACATAAGTGTCAGGACTCGTTAACACTCCTATAGTCAGCTGTGGCCTGCGAGTTGAGCCTCAGGACCACAGAACACCGGTCACTGCTTTCACCAAACTCAGAGTCATAATCACCATTCGTATCCATTAATCTGATAGTTCGTGTGCTCCAACGGTCACGTGGATTACAAGGAATAGTATTGTTCACATGGTAAGAGGCTACGAAGGATTAAATAGATCAGGGGCATCTTACCAGCTTCTTGGACGCCATGTTTACCTCAGGAGCTCAGTTGACTCCCCCGGCCTGCCATCCCTCACTCCCACTCCATTCGCTCTTTCATATTTCATATATATATTTTTTCATTTTCTTTATTCTAAATTTTGTGTTCTCTCCTTAGTTTTAAAGTTTATATCATATTCTCAAATGCAGGATGCTCGTGATCATATTGTTTTCATTGCAGCTGGGTCCTCATTTGAGTGATGTAAATAAATAAATAAATAAATATATATATATATATATATATATATATATATATATATATATATATATATATATATATATATATATATATATATATATATATATATATATATATATATATATATATATATATATATATATATATATATATATACACCCTATCGTTTTGGCCTATCAGTCATTACCGAGGAGGAAAAAGTAGAGAGAGAGAGAGAGAGAGAGAGAGAGAGAGAGAGAGTCGACTAAGATCATTAAATAAAACTATTCTTCCTCCAAGCTAACGCTCACTAAAGCTATCATGAATTAACCATCTATGTGGCTTTTGAAAATAGTCTAAAGAGTTTCAGAATGTCGGGCCAGGGTCAGGGTTCCGGCATGGTTATTGTAACTAATAAATAACAGTACAAGCAACAGAACGTAATATGGGAATAAAGACAATTAGGAAATTTGTGTAGTTTCGTGTTTCTAGTTTTGAGACATAGGAAGAATTTACGTAAAGAGATTGATTTTGTGATATAAATGATGTGTTATAGTTTGTCATTAGCTCCTGTTCATGCAACGCGCGCACAATATTTGCAGATAGTATATAAATATAAACATCTCATGCCAGTGTTGTGTTCATGTGTTTTCAAAAATGTGCTTTAACATATTCTCTCAAAACTCTCGCAACCTGACTTAAATCCTTCCGAATGAAGAGGAAGGTCTCCAGACACTTCTCATGTTTTGTTATATTCCTTTATTCTTTCTACCTAAAAATTTCAGCATTAGTCCTCTATTTACTGTTTTTCACTTTGCCCAGATTCTCACCTACAAAACATTAAAGAATATAGTCTACAATGATTCTTTATTTTGTTCCATTTCCAAGTTATCCCTTTCACTTTCAGTCCGTGTATAATATTATTAGTTTTTGCGATACATACTATCTACAAACACCAAACTTTGAACAGTCACATTCTTTTAGGTTTTTTGTAATACCTACATACCATTGTGGCTGCTCAAGTGTCATGTATAGCACGAAGCTCATCATTCATTCGTTCTCATCCAAGCCAGACTTCCAAGACAACCCACCCATTGGTTCACCGCACTAATCCTTCCAGCTTATTGTTTCTTCGTATCCAACCTGTATCTTCTATATCTTAACTATTGGTGGAACATCATAATAGTCATGTTTATTTCATATTCATTGGGGAGTGTAGATGCGTGCGATATAGACTCTGGTCCATACTCTTAAGCGTTTCAGTTTCTTATTGATTGATATTTTAAGATTTCTCCAAGAGTAGTTTAGTGATCAAGGGGACAGTTTAAAAAAAGAATTCTCCACTATGATAGGAAAGACATCCATCAGAACGTGTCTTACCATTCCTCTGGTCTTTCTGCTCTTTGAAAATAATCCTAGAACTTTTTTTTTCACTTAATGTAGGATTTTGTCATTGGGAATTCACGACCTTGATTGACTCCAGTGCGTTATTTTCAAAAGCAAATCGAAAAATGAATGATCATGATTCTCAACAATTTCTAGAAACATTACTCTATCATGCAACAGTTTTGTTATGAGCACACACACACACACACACACACACACACACAGCTCGTTCCGTAGGGTAACGTCTGGCTGTCTCATCAGAGACTGCAGCAGATCAAACAGTGAATTACACACACACACACACACACACATACATCCTCCTGCGGCCTCGTTGCACAAAGCTTTCTTCTTCTTCTCACCCCTATTCTAATCAACTCTCTAATACAAGAGTTAATCAGTACTCTCAATCATTCACACCTTTCTCTGGTAAACTCTGGAACTCCCTGCCTGCTTCTGTATTTCCATCTTCCTACGACTTGACTTCTTTTAAGGGGGAGATTTCAAGACATTTGTCCCTGAATTTTGTCTAGTTCTTCATCAATCTTTAAGGGAACTAGCATTTTAAGTGGGCCTTTTTATTTTTATCATTTTTTTTTTGTCTTTGACTAGTTTTCCTCTTACATGAAAAAAAAAAAAAAAAATACGCCTCCAGTGCGAAAACAAAACAAAGTTGATAGTTGTTTGAAGGATGTATCTTTATTATCTATTTACAACGCAAGTAAGGGAGACCGTGTCTGCGAAAGCCCCGTCCAGTGATAGGAGCACACACCTGAGCAGTCCGCGTGCAGAGGAGCTAAGACCAGAATGCACAAGGGTCCTCGCTCCCCTGCTGGTTTCAGACTTCGCCCACCTAAAGTTTCCGGCGACGTCGTCATAAGCAGGCTGCTGCAGGTGACTGGACACTGCCGTGGATGAGGCTTCCAAAGGCA
This sequence comes from Portunus trituberculatus, assembly GCF_017591435.1. Taxonomy (NCBI): domain Eukaryota; kingdom Metazoa; phylum Arthropoda; class Malacostraca; order Decapoda; family Portunidae; genus Portunus; species Portunus trituberculatus. Next base: position 21,788,649 of record NC_059297.1, read on the forward strand.
GGTCAGTTCAGCAACATCATCATGCGTTGAGTAGGAAGTTAATGTCTTCCTTGATTTTGCCTGAGGTTATAACGGATGGGTGGAAGCGGGAGTATGGCTTCCCGTTTTTACCGATTAGGAACTTTTCGAAGTTCCAGTAGATGTCATTTACCCTAAGTGGCTCGTAGAAGAGACTTGATGAGAAAGTGGAGTCAGTGTATGGACAGGCACTCTGTACGAAGGAAAATAATGTCAAGATATTTTAATTGCCTTCTATTTATTCTAACTTGTATTATTACCATGAGTTTTACTCGCACCACAATCACCAAACTTATATGCTCATATTGTCATTCCTTCTGGGTCATCATCCTGCCATACAAAATATTTTGAAAGAGCACAATTGAAACACACATCTTCTTGAACAGGTGAGCCAGACTTACCTTAAGGAATGTGTAAATAGAGTTTTCGTCTTTCCCATTGACATCAGTCTTCTTAAAGAGTGTCATCTTGGGCTCAAAACCTCCACCGGGACGCACGTATTTGATCCCGTTCATAATTTCGGAAGCAGTTACCCCTGGCTCTTGCTGTGAAGCGAAACAGACGAGCAGAACGGGAGTGAGGTGGTAAAGGGAGGAGGAAACACAATTACTATCATATTAGATAAAGTATCGCTGTAATACAACGGTACTGCATGCGATACTGCATTTGTTGAATAAGCATCCACTGTTTCATTATTTCATATTATCAAAACTGAATACCAGGAAGAAAATCTCACCAAATTGAACTGGTTGCATGGAAAGCCAAGGATGACGAAGTCTTCATCAACATAATACTCCGCCAGTGCATTCATTTGATTGTACGAGGGAATGGTGAGCCCTCAGTAGGTGGCCACGTTGACCACCATCACCACCTAAAAGAGAACAAAATTATTCACTGAAAGGAAGGATGACGGTGAGGCAAGAAGAGATTAGGAAATGGCAAACAAGCACCATCTTGCACAAATCTGTGGGTACAGGACATACCTTGCCTCGATACTCCTCAAAGGCAACGGTATGTGAACCGTTTAGTGTCTTGGCAGAGAACTGGTAAAAATCACCCTCTACTTCACCGCATTCCCTGCGGGAAGTGATCGTTGAGGCTGCCGGGCCCAGGAGGGCCGCGGCAGCCACCAGCGGTAACAGACGCGCCATGGCAAGTGTCGAATGGCGGTGTGGGACAGGTGTTATATCGTTCAGGATGTGCTGAATCACGCTAAAGAATAGGGAAAAAAAAACTATTGACACGAGGCCACTTGTTGATAACTGCTGAGCTTGGGAACGAACACGTGTTAGGAGGGAAGGTTAGGAAACCACATGTTTCATGTTGGCAGTGACAATGCAAATATGAAATTAGAATTATACTCGTACGCTTTTCCGCCTTATTGTCAACACCTTGATAGTGATTTAATACAACGAAAATTCGTTAAGCTACCAACTACTACTCAGAGAGAGAGAGAGAGAGAGAGAGAGAGAGAGAGAGAGAGAGACGCTGGCTTAACATCACAAATGTGGCAAACTTTTGCAACATAAATCTTGACATACACAGTTCGGGACCTGCCCGGCACAGTGACAAGAACCTTGAAATTGACTCTAAACATTCTCAGCTTTTGGAGAAATGGCATCAGTGAGCAAAGTAGCAGCAAGTAGAGGGAGCAGTATAGCATGAAGATGTGTGAGAGACTGGAGATGAGGGAAACTAAAGGAAATCATGAAAAAAAAGAAAATGAAATAGAAGCAATTAGTTCACGTAATTATTAGCTGTATTATGATGATATCCAGGATATATATTTGATGTTATATTTGGCGATGGTCAAACCTTATCACTGTTATAGTATACTATACAGTTCTGCTCACCGCATTATAAGAAGGATATAGGTCATATTTATATCAACACATAAGAGAATTAATAAAAGGATACAGGGCATGAGGGATATCTCTTACGAAACGAGATTTAACCTGCTAGATTTGAATTCCTTTCGAAGAGAGCCGTGGGTTAAGAAGGGACCTGATCGAAGTCTTTAGGTGGTATAAGGGTTATAGTAAAAGGACATAAACAAAATTTTTAGGATCAGTGACCAGTATAGAACCATAAATAATGGGTTCAAGCTTAAAAATTTAAGTTCAAGAAAGAGATGGGAGGCAACAGACCATCAAATGATAAAACTGTTAGTGTGAAGTCAAACAATAAAAGAAGATCAGACAGATGTATGGATCGGGATAATAAGTGGCAGCAGGTCCTTATGTTTCATCCAGGAACTGCCACGTGTAGACCTGATGGCTTCTTCTTTTCCTATGTTCTTATGAAACACCGTGGCTCGTGCCGGCAACCATGTCCAACAGAGGTGGGAAGGTTGTTCAAAAACCTGTCATCCCTTGTGTTAAGTCGCGGTTGTAAAACTGTTACTACTATTATTCTCCTATTTCGAATAAATGATGGCAGAGTTTGAAATAAAGCTGCCATCACGTCATTGTGCTCATATTGGAGGCCGAAGTACTTGAACAATTAAGCCTATGAGGAGAATGAAGAGGCCTGCTGTGATGAAAGTCAGAGAAACGACATCTGTGTTCCTTTAATCTGTACAAGCAGCACGTGTTGTTGCCGGCAGAGTCTTTGTATAAGAGTTGTAAATTCTAAGTTATTATTTTTTCTCTCTCTCTCTCTCTCTCTCTCTCTCTCTCTCTCTCTCTCTCTCTCTCTCTCTCTCTCTCTCTCTCTCTCTCTCTCTCTCTCTCTCTCTATCTATCTATGATGAAAAATATAAAGCTTACCAATATCATTTTTTTTTTATTGATTTTAGATCAGTTACTATCTACAGTTAATTCTGCACCACCTCTATCTTTTTTCAGGAGGGAATAGTTAAAAAGTGTAGAGTGAAGTCATGAAATGACATGAAATGAGTAAGTGAGTAAAGTAAATTAATAAAACATAAATGTAAAATAACACGTTTTTATTTCTATTCTATTTCTTTTTATTGGAAAGCAACAGAAAATAATATAAATCTTTAAACGTGCGATTATTTTCACCCTCAGTTATGCTTTGTTTTGTCTTTCTTTTCTAGTTTTCCTTTAAATGCGTTTTATTCTTTTGTTATTATAACGTGGATTTTTTGTGTATTTCTGTTATTTTCACTTTCTATATATTATTATCATTTTGCTTGTATTCTAATAGTTATTTTGTATTTTCAGTTCTTATTTTCATTCTTTTTTTCACATTCGTGTTCTAGCTCATTTGATCTTTTTTCGCTTTTTTTTTTTTTTGCTTTAGTGTGTTCCGTATATTTCTTGTCGTAATTTTGATATGAATTTGTTGTGTTTATATCAATTAATTTCTTTCTACTCCTGTGTTCTGATATCGTTTGACGCTGTTGTTCGTCTTGATGACCATACAAGTTTGTGGGGTCACTCATGTGTATCAGTTGCTTTGTATTTCTCCTTCGAATGAAGTCATGTTTCTTGCAGTGCCATATATGAATTTACTTTAATTTCAGTGTCTAAAATTGCAAATTCCTCTGTGAGACAGTGTTGTCGATACGCCACTCGTATTGTCATGTGGATAACAGAGAAGAACTTGTCAAGGGAGAACTTTGACTTTCTTAATATTAATGAGCCTGCCTATCTCTTAGACACCATAACTTACACCAAATTTGGTTAAAGTAACATACGTTGGTCAGCATTTGTATTAGCAACAATTTTATATCATGAAGTAAGTGGAACAGGATGATGCGACATATACATACATATCTACATTGCATCAGCTTTTTTTGTGGGCGTTAACCAATGGGAGTCCATCAGACGTGCATTGGATGAAATCCCATGTGACATTGTTAAGCAATTGTCCTGAAGCTCTGATTGGTTTTCCCGGGGTAGAGAGGGTCTTATTGTATAACGAGCAGCAAAGCCCCAAAAAACATGACGATGAAGATAGAGCAGTACGACATACTTGTGTGAGAAGAAATACATTATCATTATACTCGCTCCACATGGTGTGTTGTCGTTTTCAACAACCCTCAAGTAATTGAGGAACAACAGAAAACAGATTTCGTAAGCCATCGGAAAAGTGATATACAATCATTGAGCAGGCCTCCGCTACCGGTGGAGGTCAAGGGGAGGCGGGCACACTTTGAACTCTGCGTGCAAAGACGGGCAGGTCGCAGGTGAATAGGTGGTGTCGTAGGTCTTTCTTTTGACACCGGCGTCGCCAACTTTTCAGGACGCTGCGGTACGTCAAGGTGACCTACGCAGCTGCAGGGCGGGGTTGGCAACGAGGTTTCGTGATGGTACATACTACAGGTGTTGACAGTCGTGGCCTCTGACTTGTATAGAAAATACGAGACTTTGAAACAATTTGTTATATATGTAACCTTCATGCATAGCGAAAAACCTGAGGTAACAAAATAAATAAGTATTGTATTGCAGAAAGAAATGTTGTGTCAAGAATCAGCATGTGATGTTTTATTTATTTATCCTCTCTTATTTTCAGCTTAAAGCAACTGATTGGCGTGGATTACTGTGGTCACAATATAGTAACATCGTCATTGGTCGTCACGCCGAATAATTTCATTACTACTTTTTGTAATGAACTGTGTCTTCCTTCTGTGCTTCATAAGCCTTCTCTTTCTCTCTTTTTTCTGCAATATGATAAAACAAAAATGTAGATCGTGTATATATATATATATATATATATATATATATATATATATATATATATATATATATATATATATATATATATATATATATATATATATATATATATATATATATATATATATATATATATATATATATATATATATATATATATATATATATATATATATATATATATATATATATATATATATATATATATATATATATATATATATATATATATATATATATATATATATATATATATATATATATATATATATATATATATATAATGGAGAAAATACCTGACAAGCTTCACAGCATTGCTAGAGTCACTACGTATAAGAGTGATACGTAACTGTTATAAAACATATTTAGGTCGTTGTACTGAGAGAGAGAGAGAGAGAGAGAGAGAGAGAGAGAGAGAGAGAGAGAGAGAGAGAGAGAGAGAGAGAGAGAGAGAGAGAGAGATTTGGTCCAAACAAAACATGCTTTGCCATGGATTGATATACTGTAGAGTTGAGAAGTTCTCAAATCTGTATGATCTGTTAATTAAAGACAGATTTGAAGACGTGCATTTTGGATATCCTGGCCACAGCCTTATTTCAATAAAATGACCAGCCTGAGATAAAAAAAGAAAAGAAAAACTGTTACTGAACTTCAAACCACACCCTGCCTTCTGTACGCAAGTGGTAAGCAACAAACGAGGGCAATAAAATGATATTAGTTAGCATGGAAGATAAACAAACTCTGTATTCATCCTTGTACACTTTGAGTGTCATGTTAGAATGGTAATAAGAAGGTGTGTGTCACTCAGGATCCGTGCTTTGGAACCGTTTGGGATATCATGACTGTCTTCAAAGGTTACTGAGATGATTTATCAATTTCTGAGTGTTTTTTTTTTTATTTTACTTATTGATAGTAGCAGCTCCTTATCAGACTGTAGCTCGAATAAAGAAAACAACATTAACGCTGAATAACATTCACTAGAGATTCTTAAAAATAGCCGAGATAAGACGGTGAATATTTTGAAAAATACGAACCCTGTTTGTAGCTTGATATCAATCCGAGGAAGGTGAGGAGTGTCACCATTGACTGTCTTCAAAGCCCTCACAGACAATTGGTCGGTCCTCGTCAGTGTAATCCTCATTGGTGGGGGTGACTCTTAACACTCGCTGGAAATAAAACGCCGAATCTTTGGTTGCAGCGCGAACAGCAATAACTATTAATATCACCCCTTAGATGATGAGGGGTGTTGTCCGTTGTCCTGGGCTTGTACTTTGAAACCCTTTAGGATCATTTAAGAGCTACAGCATTTTCAAAGACCACTAAGATGATTAGTCCGTTTCTCATCGGTGTGTTACCACTAGAATAACGAAAATACTCAAGCCTGTTAAAAAAGATAAGTAAAATAGAGAGAAGAAAGACGCAGAAGTTCTTAAATATGTGGTCTCTGTTTTTGAGTTCGCAGGACAAGCTTACGCGAACCAGTAGATTCTATGCCATCGGGAAGATACATACATCCTTCTTGGCCAGTCTCCAAAACAGTACTGAGACTTGCTAGTAGCGATCTCCTTACACTAGACTGAAGAAGTGTTAGAATAAAGAGTTTGGGAAGTCAATGCACAGGAGACTTTGAAAATGTTATGATGTGTTATTATCTTGCTCCCTTTTGTGTGTGTGTGTGTGTGTGTGTGTGTTTCTTAATCTGTGTAGTAGAGCACAGTGACCTTGAGATCAAGTTGCTGGGAGGCTGTACAGTTGCTGGCTGATGTTGTCAGTGAATATTTTAAAGGAGTATTCATAAAAATCTCTTGATGGAATTTAATAAAACATATAAGAAAGCCAAGAGAATAATGGATGGCAAATAACAATGATAATGAGATAATACTTGAAAGACAGTGTGGTTTGTAAGGGTAGAGGAACAAAAACTGTAGCATTGTTGCCAACTCCCGACAGAGGCCTTGACACTGATGAAGTTACAGGGGAGGAAAGGAGGAGGAGGGAGTTAGTCAGTGGCAACAGATAGAGGTGTCAGTACTGTTCCCAGTTTGTTGTACTCGTAAGATCCAAGGCCTCTCGTTTTGCAGGCATAATGGTGATGGTATTAACGTGATAGAGAGTGAAACAGTGAACGTTTAGCACACACACACACACACACACACACACACACACACACACACACACACACACACACACACATTTTGTTGCCAGTGCTATATATTTGGTTCTGATTACTCTAGAGCAAGTTGCTTGGCTGCACGAGGCTTGTAAGGCGATGACAAGCTCGAGTTGCTATTCCAGGGTGTTTTGTGGACGGTGTGTGGATCACAATGCCTCGACTTGCCATCTTCACTGTGGACGCCTTCTCCCCCAGCCCTTTAGCGGCAATCCTGCAGCCGTCGTCCCCCTTACGCAGGTCATATTTATCTCCCTTCATGGCAATATCATATCTCGCTTTAGGCACTGCACATTGTTGTTATTCTCTCTCTCTCTCTCTCTCTCTCTCTCTCTCTCTCTCTCTCTCTCTCTCTCTCTCTCTCTCTCTCCTTTTTTTGCGTGGGAGGGAACTTGATATAGATGGTGTTTCACTCAAGGTCCAGGGTTTCGATGCCGATTCGATAACGTGCAGCTGTTACATGATATAAAATGTTTTATTTTCGTAATGCTGACGTCTGTATTGTACAAACAGTTTCATGAAATAAGTAAGAGAAAGGTGACTTTATTCTTCCTTCTCTGTAGGAATTGGACACCGCCACTATGCAGAAGGTAGCCACGGAGATGAACCTGTCAGAGACGGCTTACGTGCGACCTCTGGATGCTGGCGGAGACAATCCATGGGCCAGCTGTGGCCACTTCTCTCTCAGGTGGTTCACACCCATCAAGGAAATTCCTCTGTGTGGGCACGCCACCCTTGCCACGGCCCACGTCATCTTCAATAACCTTGGTCAGTTTCGAACAAAACTACGTCATTATTCATGACACATCCGGTGTGAGTTTCTCGCCACACCGCTCGGTGAGGGGCAAGGCATTCAACGGTATTTCTAGGGAATCCAAGAAATGAATTTACTATAAGATGAAGGGATCATAGAGTTCACAGACTGAACTTTGCTATTTGTCTGTGTTGCTAGAATATATTTGATTTTTCAAAAGTGTTTTACTTTTATCTTCTCTGTTTTTGAGTCCTTCCAGGAGAGAGAGAGAGAGAGAGAGAGAGAGAGAGAGAGAGAGAGAGAGATTTAACTTCCTCTCGCCAGGTCACTCTGGCGGTCAGGTGGATTTTGAAACACTGAGTGGCATCTTGACTGTGCGGAAGGACGGTGATCAAATCGTCATGGATTTTCCTAACAACGAGGCGACGAGTTTAACAGACGAGGAAGCTCAGCGTCTTAAGCCGCTGGTGGCAGCTACTTGTAGTGGAATGGCAGTGCAGGAAGTGTTACTGTGTCGGACCCTCAAGTACCTTCTGGTTCGCCTCTCCGATACCTATTCCAGGTAAGCAGATCCAAGCGGGTGTACTCACTTTTTAAGAGTTGACAGTGGTCTGGTAATGGCTTATGAAATCTAGTTATGAGCAGGAACTGAATAAGGTTTTACTTGTTTAGAAACGTTATTCATTGAATATGTGTTTCAGTAAAGACCTGGAGGTCCTCTTGCCAGATTACTCCGCAATGAGGCGAGCTCATGATGGATCTCAGGTGATGGCGGTGATAGTGACTGTGCCGGGAAAGGAAGATTCCTCTTACCATGCCTTCTCTAGATTCTTTGCGCCTTTGTACGGCGTGGACGAGGACCCAGTGACAGGTGAGGCAGAAAATGCGCCGCTAGTAATGAGTAACGGAAGAAGTGTATAAATGTAGAAACAAAACAGCCTCAAAACCAGTGCATAAATCATTATTGTTACATTTCAGTAATTTCTAGCACCACGAAACATTGTAGTGACAAAGTGATGCACTGTAGAGAGAACCACTGACCAGATGTCCATATTTAGTTCTCATGGATACTCAAATCTTGTTACGTGACAATCAGCAATCAGGTGGTTAGTGCCGGTCACTGTTTAGAAGGATATGAATCTATATTTGATATAGATGATTATATGTTTTGCACAGGAACGATCACATGTATGTCTGCTGGCTTCTTGCAAGTTTCTTATTTTTACCTGTTTATTTTTTCTTTTCCATGCTAGGGTCAGCCCACACCGTACTGGGACCATATTGGGCAAAGCATTTGAACACCGACAACCTCACTAGTAAGTTGATCACCTTCACTTTGTCATTTTAGTCAACGTTTCTGATGGTCAATTTCTAAAGTGTATCATGTCTTGCTCGTGACAGTTATTTACTCAGTTGTGAAGATTTTGCCGAGATGGGTAATTCAAAACTTGTATTTATATTTGATATCATTGCTGATTGAATCCAGAAAAAAATAACGATGCTGTAATATATTCTTTATTCAGTTTCTTGTCACCCATTCCATGCATTTGTGTGTGTGTGTGTGTGTGTGTGTGTGTGTGTGTGTGTGTGTGTGTGTGTGTGTGTGTGTGTGTGTGTGTGTGTGTGTAATTATAATTGAGTATTCAGTGAGGAATACACACTCGGCATTCGGCAGTGAGGCAATGTGGGCAGCGTGGTGGGGACGTGCGGGTGAGGATGCGTGGCGCCAATCGCGTGGACCTGGCCGGCCCCGCCACCACTGTCCTGCAGGGCCACATCAACATCTAATTAACACCGCGATCACCTTTGCCCCACTGACCACAATTAGAGCAAGAAAAATTCATCCACGCTTTCCTTGACCTTGCAAGTGATGTGTTAGGATTCGAGTGAGTAAATAAAGTTGCAGTCACAAAATAATCTGAGTTTAGTTCCATTTTATATTGTTTGCTTTATTTCTTTGCTTAAATTTCAAGTCCTCTAATCTGCAAGCAACATCCTTACATTTTGATGGTAGAGAGATAAAAGTATGCTAAAATTGATATAATTGTACAGCACTAGTAACAATAATAATAACAATGGTAGTATTATTATTATTATTATTATTATTATTATTATTATTATTATTATTATTATTATTATTATTATTATTATTATTATTATTATTATTATTATTATTATTATTATTATTATTATATTATTGCTATTACTATTATTATTATTATTATTATTATTATTATTATTATTATTATTATTAGTAGTAGTAGTAGTAGTAGTAGTAGTAGTAGTAGTAAAAATAATAATGATAATAATAATAATAATAATAATAATAATAATTATAATAAAAATAACAATAATAATTATAATGATAGTGATAAAACAGTGTTTTTTCCTACATTTTTTTGCTTTATTTAGTTTTTATATAATCGTTTATTGTTTTCTTTGAAAATCCTTAAAACAACAATATAAACCCATAGAAAAAGCTTCTAAACCTTTGAAAAACTTTGCAAACTATGACATATCATTGAGGTCCCATGGAAATCCTTACAAGTTACGGAAAATACATAATCTACCATTGAAATAATGAAAACACTCTTAAAAACACCGATATAAATCCTTAAAAAACATTTGTCTATTCTTGAAACACCTTTTTAAATCCTTCATATAGCTTTGTAAACACGAAGCATCCTCATAAGCAATCTAGACATCATAATCTATCTTTAGAATCATGAAAACAACCTTTAAAACCGAGAGAAAATACTATTGAAAACCTTTAAATCAGTGTTATAAATCCTTAAAAACCTTTATAAATCCTTGAAACACCTTGATTTATTTTTGTGAACACCAAACATCCGTATGAGTATCACAAATATTATAATGTTACTGCTGGAATCTTGAGAACAACTTTGAAAACTTGCAAGCTTTTGCCGCAGAGTTAGTGAAATATGGCACGCGGTTATCGTAGACTTTTTCACCGCACAAACAGGCCTGCATATTGAAATTAGCCAAGTATAGATTTTCTAGTTATTCATCTCAAATATAACTATTTATGCTACTACTAATAATAATGATACTACTATTACTACTACTGTTACTACTACTACTACATCTATATTGTTCATTACTACTACTACTACTACTACTACTACTACTACTACTACTACTACTACTACAACAATAACTACTACTACTACTACTACTACTACTACTACTACTACTACTACTACTACTACTACTACTACTACTACTACTACTACTAGTAATAGCAATAGTAGTAGTAGTACGCTTTGGAATGTAACACAATGTAAAATAAAATTATATTTAAGATGATCAATTTGAAAATAGATAACCAATGACTGAGCATCTTTATTTTTGCTATAGATCTTACAGCTATGGTAACTTGAATGCACATGGTAAACATCCGCATTCCGCAATCGTGTTTTGTAAACATTCGCTGTTGACGGTGGAAGTATTGTTTTCCGTCACCCGTGCCCTTGTCAGTGCGATGAATGCAGGTACTGGGCAAAGATTTTAGTGTGTTTAGAACAGCAGTGAGTCATTCAGGATCCCCAGCTATAATTGATACGAACTGGACTTGTGACTATAAAGGACTCTAGTGCTGCTTCATTGAGCCCTGGAGGGAGTCGTGAACCACTACCATGGGGAGGAGGGAAGCGTTGTAAGTAATTCTTTGATTTTACTGACCGACTGACTGACTGACTGAGTACCTTAATGTCTACCATTGGGAAGGGATTATGAAAGGCGTCACATGTTAATACTATTTTTTTTTTTTTTGTAGAAGATGAATTAGCTGATGCCGTGTATTTGCTACATAATAGTTCCCTGCAAAATAGCAGGCTAGGATGTATCTTTAACAAGTTAGTAATTAGTTCTGATTCACTAATTGATGAACAGCTGACTGTAACACTCGCTCTCAACACTCAACACTGTGGTTAATTTATTGTCCATTCACACTGTAATACTCCTGTTTAATAATTAACAGATTCATTGATTTTGGTACAGTCATTTAGCACTATGATGCACGTACTCAGTATTCAGGTGCTCTTACATTGTACTTTGGTACAGTTACTGTATGGTATTCACTACTTGTTCTAATATATTTACTCCACACTACAATACATTTAGGTAGCTACTGTACTGTTACCTTCAGAACTGGGCCTTGTGGCGGTACTGAGTTATGACTACAACTTTACCACACCTTGAATTTCACAAAGTTGAAAGTTGCAAATGCTTTGAAGAAGTTAAACTAAGAAAAATCACGTCACCTATTTTCCATTACTTGCTGCAACTTTTTTTTTTTTTTTCATACCATGTGGGCTTTTCACAGGAATTTATGGGCTAAAGGGGATACTTTTTTTGGGGGTACCTCCTATCTCAAAGTCCATCCGCTAGGAAACCATTGCCCCGAGTGAGGAAGCCCAACCTACACTTGGACAGTGCACAGGATTCAAACCCATGTGCTTGGAGACCCCTCGGCCCCCAAAGCACGCATGGAGGAGGATGTCCTGTAGATACTAATTTTGGCTGTGTTTTAACAAAACAAAAGTAAAGACATATGTGTTTCTCTGCCTTATAAAAGCATGTTTCTTATATCTCACTAAAGCTTATTTACTTTATACAAAATTTAGTATAGTCACACCAGGAAAAAAAGTTGTAGTCATCAAGTTGCAAGTCTCCTTTGGAGTCTAAAAATTGTATCACAAAGTTGCAGTCACACCAAATCCAGCAGTAAAGTTGTAAAGTCAAAGTCACACCTGAAAAATTAATGTTGTGCCAAGTCCTGTTTGAAACACATGCCCTAATCTTTTTTTTCTCTTTCCTCATGCACAACGAGCCAGGATGGAATCTGTTTTTAGCTGGGGATTTTAGAATGTTTATTGGAGTTTCAAATCCCTTAAACTAAATAAAAATTCCCCAGACCTATGCTCCTCAAACCACATCATTGTGAATATTCTAACTGAATCTAACCTGATTGGCAAGACAAGATAGGAACTATTGATTTCATGAAGTTCACACTGTAGCATTTGTCTTGGTTGTCGTTCTCTCATGCATTATTGTATGAAAATAAGGAAATGAAAGCCACAGACCTGCTGATAACACAATACCCGTGAAGGTACTATTCTCCACTGTGGTATACTTAGTCTATACTGTTACACTCATATTACACTTGATTTGGTAGAATCATTCTTTCATTCTGATGCTCTCACTATGTTTTATTTATTCAACACTCACTGCTAAACCTGCAGGTTATTTTTAATGCTTCCATTTTTTTCATTTTTATAGTTAATCCTTTGTCTTTTTGTGTATTTGAACCTCTGTTTATATTGCTCTCTTTAAACATATGACAAAAATGTTAGAATATACATAAAGAAAAGATTAAGATATATGTAGTGTGAAATTGTAATGGTGTTTTCTGCACTGTTGGACACTTTGTATAAGTAATGAAAAATTGAACTGGTCTGGATAGATTTATAATGAGAGACTATTATTACTAAGGATCAAATCCCTGATCCTTAGAAATATGAAAGTCATCAGAATCCAAGATGATATTTTGTGTGTTTGTGTCTGGTTACTGTATAACTGCCCCCTGTTGTTTAGATAGATTAATTTCTGGTGTTAAATACTTATCTTTTTGTTTTTTAGTTTGATTTTTTTTTGTGTGTGTGTTTAATGGTTTAGTTTCTAGTGTATTTAGAATTCAACTCCATGTTAACAATGGACGTCAGTTTCTCCCCACCAAAAAAAATCCAAGCTAACAATGAATACACGTACCATCATCAAAAATTGGTTATGGTATACTGTATTTGTGCCACTATTAAAATTGAGTTTTGGTGACAGATTTGCCTGATTAGTCTAAAGGTTTTGGAATGGAAGTAAAGACATAGACTGTGTCACTCCTTAGATCAATGGGTGACTTCCACACCAAATTTCATCACAATCAGTTCAATGTTTTTTCTGTGAAAAGCAAACACAACCATGCACAGACAGACAGACAGACAGACAGACAGTGTCTTTTATTTCATAAGATTTGCCATTTGCCACCAGTTTAATGCTGGTATTTCATAAGGTCACTAGACAATGATGTGAATTCTCTTCACTAGTAGAATAACTAGATGGTGCAGTGCCTCAGACATTAAGGCCATAATGATTCTCAGGTCACAAGATGAGTTTTGATAGTGTATGCTTTCAGTTGCCATTGCAACATATTGTTTTTTTGTGTTTATGGTGATGTAGTCTATCTCTCTTGGACAAATTATTGGTTGCAGGTTTATAAAATACAGGAAGACTTGTTGTGCTAGCATTTGGCACAAGAAAACTGATGATGCAACTCAATGAATTAAAAGAGTATTTTCAGTTATTATATTGACTTCTTTTGGGAATATGCCTCACAAAATAATCTTTTGTTGATGTATTTGCAAAATTTTGTTGTTTAATTTGATGAAACTTGTAGGGAATTTTTTTTTATTATAAAACTAGAAGATAAGTAAAGTTAACTTAGCTAATTATCTAAATCATCTGGATTTTAAATATTGCTTAACATTGTACATTGTTATCAGATCTCCTCTTTCTCTGTCTTGTAAAGTTGGCAGTTCCATTTCTTCTGTCTTTCTTCATAACTCTGATGCCATCTTTATAGCTGCCTCTGATTTCTTTTCAACTTCTTTATATCTTTCTTCATATGTGAAGACCACACTACTGCTGTGTATTCCAATCAGGATTGTCATGGTGGTTATGATTTTCTTCATCATTGTCTTTTCCATGTAGTTAAATGCCCCCAAAATATTTGTTAACATCTTGTACATTGAGCCAAGTATCTGACTCTATTTGCCTTTTTGCAGTCAGTATCTTGGATAACCACTCCCAGATCTTTCTCTTCCTTACCTTTCATTATAATTTCCTCCTCCATTTTATAGTTGATGCAAGTCTTCTTTTACTCTTACCCATTTCCATTGCATGGCATTTTGGAGCATTGAATTCCATTTTCCATCTCTTTTTCCATTCATTAAAGCTTGTCAATATTTCTTTGCATTGCTATACAACCAACATGTCTTTTATTAATCTCAACAATTTTACATTTTTTTTTTTTTATACCATGTGGACTTTTCACGGGAATTTATGGGCTAAAGGGGATACTTTTGGAGGTACCTTCTATCTCAAAGCCCACCCGCTAGGAAACCGTTGCCCAGAGTGAGGAAGCCCAACCTGCACTCAGACCATGGACAGGATTTGAACCCATGTGCTTGGAGACTCCTCGGACCCCAAAGCATGCATGGTTCCACTGTACCAAGGCGGCCCCCATTGTAGGCAAACAAATTCATACAAGTGCTCAAAGTGCCCTGCATATCATTAATATATACTGTACATGCATCTGGAACATGATGGGTGATCTCTGTGTTACTCTGCTGTTCATTTTCTCCAACTTTAACTGATGTTCCTGATCATAGTTTTAATTTCTCTATACTGTAAGATGTCCCTCATCAAATTTAGCATTGATCCTCTCAATCCTTCTATATGTTTCATCTTTTCCAAGAGTCTTTTATGTGCTTGTGGGAATGACTTAGGGCAGGAGTTCTCAACCTTTTTCTTGTTAAGAACCCCTAAGTTATAAGACCATCTACCCAAACCTCTTGTAATATGATGGCAAACATAATATTAATTTAGTGACTGATACTAACTCAATATGATACCTAACTAAAGATCCATCCATCCATCCTAACTCAATATGCAATGATACTGCAAAGAATGGTATTAGATTAGCCACCTAAATACTGCTCGAATGTTAATTTAGTGACTGGCACTAACTCATTATGCAGTGGTACTATGAAGGATATTATGAGATCAGCATTCTAAGTACCCAGGAAATCTTATGAACCCCTGGGTGTTTGTGAACCCCAGGTTGAGAACCTCAGATTTAAGGTTTTTAGCAAACTTTTCATGTGTAGTTATGTGACTGTGTGTGTTCTGTAGTCTGGGTTTTGCATTCACATTAATGTATTTTGAAAACGTTGTACCATTCCCAGGCTGCTTTCCAGAACTGCATTATTGATGATAGGGTTTTCAAAAGACAAAGGATTATGAAGAGAGCAAACAAATATTTCTTTTTTCATTGCATACTTAATTGTTTATTAATTATTGTATGATTTATCTTACACCAGGGGTTCTCAAAATTTTTAAACTTATGAACCCTTTGAAGTCTTTCAGTATTGGTCATGTACCCCTTACCTGCAATGCAGCATCATAAAGGGTAAAAATAAATGCATGGTTTATTGATTTAATTTATTAAGTTTAGATTGTGTTATATATGTGGAGCAGACAAAATTTTCATTTAGCTAATATGAGTATGTCACTGTGAGGTAATGTCTATATGAACTAGTACTTCACAGGGAAAACAATCTGTGACTGGCTGATAGCATGCAAAACATTTACCAAACTGGAACTATATCAAACAATTTTTGATCATTGTGGCAGTGAACTAGTGCTGCTTGTAGCTAGTTGCAGCTTGTAACTAGTAAGTGGTAGGTAAGTCACTGTGTGTGTGAATAGCTTATAAAATTAGTAAAACAGAACTAAATATCATAACTGTAGTCCAAGAGAAATTTCTCTTAAGTGACATAACTCTAAGAGTTTCCTTGTTAACGTTGTTAACGTGTCTTGGTTGTGGTGGAGGACACATCTATAGCCTAGCATATGTAGGCTACTTTCTATAAACAGGTTTGCAGTTATTAAAAAAAATTAAAGTATTTTAAAACCTGTCACATACCCACAAAATTCCTCTCACATATCCCATGGGGTACATGTACCCCAGGATGAGAACCCCTGTTTTACACAATCCATATTTGTTATTCTCTAAACAATTATGCCCCTGCAAGTGAGGATGTAAATATAAGTAGTAGGTATGCATGATAGATAGTCATACATATATGCAAACAAAGGCATTGAATATGCTGCTCATGAAGTTGATGTGAATTCTTTTCTTTTCATTGCATGTCTTTCATTCACATGTCACCTTTTCTTTCCTTCATCACAACATGCCACATCTGACTTCTTCCTTACCTCTTTCACTACCAGGGTCTTCCTTTGTTAACATTAAGAGTACTGTTAAGCATTTGTGAGTACAGAATAAAATGAGAGAGAGAAAGAAGGTTAATTTGGATTTTTTAGGCTACATAAGTGTTAAAGTGAGTGAGTACATAGTTATCAGTATATGAACAACAGTCTTGCAGTGAGTGAATTAAAGGGCCAAGGCAGGACACATGTATTATTATACTGTAGTCCAGTAGATTATTAAGAATTTCCTCTCATCTCATCCTTAGAGCCTCAGTGAAGGTCTGATAATTAATGTATTTCAATTTTGTTTTAGTGTTAATATCATTATTAATTATTATTATTATTTTTTCTAAAATCTACTTATTCATTTTTTTATGCACTCATAATACATATAACTTTTGAATTTAGCCTTTTCTAGTTTTGATGAATTCTTTTTTTTTTTTTTTTTTTTACCTTTGATTTGAATTACTTAATAAAACCAGTTGCATTTATTCTGTAGAACATATTACCTAGAGGGAGTTTGCTTGGTATAAGGGTGACAGGTAGACAAGATCCTTAATATTAGCTGTCAGGTTTGGTCAAGAAATAAGAGTTTCAAACTTGATCTAAAAACATGCAGGGAGAAATTAGTTCTAGAATAGTGTTGTATTTTTTTTCTTAAAGGGTTAGCCTCAGGATGGCAGAGGGAAGAGATTTAGGCACCAAACTTCAGCTTGCTTATGTAGTGGCTAGAAGTGAATGACGGCCCTGGCTGGTACATGAGGAAGGGAATGGTGGGGATGGACGCACTAGGCAGGAGGAAGAGAAGACATGGGTTATAGATGCCCTGAAGTAAGGGATGACATGCCGGTAATGAGTCCTGGTGTAACAGAAGACATGGATGGTTTGAATGATAAATAAGTGGTGTGTTGGGTCAAAGGGAAATGAAGAAAGATTAACTCTTACTTAAATGAAATGGATAAACTAAACAGACTCATACATTGAGTCTTGGAAGCCAGAGAGACATATAATGACCATGAATAGCAGTATAAAAATAAATAATAATGCAGTATTCTGGTAGTTTGCTTTATCTTGTTTGCTGACAGTTTAGAGTGTTGTGTTAATGGAATCTCTACACATGTGACACCATGCATGTATTGCCTCTATGGCCTTTGCATTGAATCGATATCAGCAACTAATATTTTACTTTCTAGTGTGATAGAAAATAGAATAAAACTCTGCATAGAAGAATGATGGCATTTAGGAGACACCAAATATAGCAGCAGAGGTAGAGGATGGCTCCCTCTTCCAAGAACTCGGGAGAACTCAAAAGCATCGCCGGTCAAGCGAATATAAATTAGATTATGCTTAACTATTCACGTTTTCTTTGAAGTTCGAACATTTTCTTCGGTTTCCCCTTACCACTTTAATTTACGTCTCACGTTCTGTGTGTCAGAGTTAGTTAAGGCGGCAAGACTTTCTCATTAGAGACTATTTCCTGAACGACTGTGCTGCGGAGGATCGGGACCGAGTCAGCCTTTCCGGGAAGAGAGTCTGACCAGCCATGAAGAAGAGATCGTTTCCTGTGATGAGAGGGAGCACTAGGAGGGAGACGGAACTCAGATTCAGGGGGTGTACAGTATTTATTTCAGGGAAGTGCCTCGGTGCTCACGCTATTGTTTGTTAGTCTATTAATTGTACCTGTCGCGCCCAGTGTGCAACCACCTGGGGTTAGGAGCGTATGAGGGAGTAGCAGGCTGCTGCACTGCTCTCACCGGAGCGTGGCGGAGCAGGTGGTCATGACTGGCGTGGGAGAGGGAGAGGGAAGGATGAGGGGAGAGTGTGAGTGCAGATAGAGTGAGAGCAGGACAGCAGAAGCAAACAACAGCGCCCCTCTCGTCTGTGTCCCCCGCCGTCTTTCCTCGTCGCGGTCTAATGCAGAGTTAATGGGGAGGGGGTCGAGGGGCGTGACTCCCTCGTGCAGTGGCGGCGAGGGATGGGCCGCCCGCCGCGAAAACACCGTCCTTCACTCCCCTAAACGCGGCCCATTGTGTATCCACGATTATGTAACAGGAGAGGTATTTTTCTGTACCCCTGTTTGTACCACGACTTACACTACTCCTCCTGAAGCGTGCGTGATTATGTGAAATCCATACACTTTTTTTTTTTTTTTTTTTTCAGCGCTGCGTGTTTTCCTGGCTGCACAAATATATCTACCTACCTAACTACCTGTCTACCAACCAACATCCTTACCTAAATGATACGATAAGACTTATTTTCACGTGTCTGTCTTTATTAGCGCAGGAGGTGAAATAGCCGTGTTTTTGAAGCCTGGAGTTATTGCGGTGGCGTGCTGCAAACAAGATTGCGATGCTTTGTTATGCAGCTGATGTGAAGCTTCGGTGAGGCAAAAATTTTATTAGTGTCATGTCTCCATAGGGATCCGGGCTGGTTATGTCGTGTAATAACGTAGTAGTAGTAGTAGTAGTAGTAGTAGTAGTAGTAGTAATAGTAGTAATAGTAGTAGTAATATTTGTAGTGATAGTAGATCCTCTTATTCGTTTTATTTCCTCCCTATCGTCCTTTTCTCCTCCTGCTCCTCCTCCTCCTCCTCCTCCTCCTCCTGTGTGTTGTTATTCCATCCTCACATTCATTTTATGTGTTTGTGTCTGCCTGTGTGTATCTGACTGACTTCCTAAAATGTTTCTCTCAATCTGAACCTATTTTTCTCTCAATCTGAACCTATTTTCCTCTTGCATATGCTGTCATCCTGTCTGTACCCTTATCTGTCTGTCTGTCTGTCTGTCTCTGCCTCTGCCTCTGTCTCTGCCTATGTCTGTCTGTTTGTCTGTCTGTCTCTGTCTCTGTGTCTCTGTCTCCTTCTCTGTCTCTCTTTGTCTTTCTATTTTCTTTCTATATTTCTTTTTCCTTTTTCTTTTCTTTGTTTTTCGTTCTTTCGTTCGTTCGTTCGTTCGTTCGTGTTCTTTCTTTCTTTCTTTCTTTCTTTCTTCCTTCCTTCCTTTTTTTTCTTTCTTTCTTTCTTCCTTTCTTTCTATCTATCTTTCTTTCTTTTTTCTTTCATTCTTTCTCTCCTTCCTTCCTTCCTTCCTTCCTTCCTTCCTTCTTTCTTTCTTTCTTTCTTTCTTTCTTTCTTTCTTTCTTCTTCTTCCTTCCTTCTTCCTTCCTTCCTTCCTTCCTTCCTTCCTTCCTTCTCTCTTCTCTCTCTCTCTCTCTCTCTCTCTCTCTCTCTCTCTCTCTCTCTCTCTCTCTCTCTCTCTCTCTCTCTCTCTCTCTCTCTCTCTCTCTCTCTCTCTCTCTCTCACACACACACACACACACACACACACACACACACACACACACACACACACACACACACACACACACACACTTCATTCATTACCATCCCCATTGCTTTCAACACACTTTATAGTCTTCCTCCTACAGTTATCTCTCTTATAAGGAGCCAAGTCGCCCAGAACATGTAATCCTCATTTGTGTTCCTTTGTGTTCCATTGTGGTTATCCCATCAGTGGATCCGCGGAAGCTTTTATTTCTCCCCCGTGGTAATTTACACCTTCACCTTAATTGTCGTCACTGTTCCTTTGCCTCAGTTCACCTACATCTCTCTCTCTCTCTCTCTCTCTCTCTCTCTCTCTCTCTCTCTCTCTCTCTCTCTCTCTCTCTCTCTCTCTCTCTCTCTCTCTCTCTCTCTCTCTCTCTCTCTCTCTCTCTCTCTCTCTCTCTCTCTCTCTCTCCTTGCGTTGGCGGAGGGAAAAATAAGCTTCCCACAACCTCCCCTTAACTAATGAATGCGTGTTTTTTCATTTTCTTTTTTTTTGTTGTCGTGTGTGTGTGTGTGTGTGTGTGTGTGTGTGTGTGTGTGTGTGTGTGTGTGTGTGTGTGTGTGTGTGTGTGTGTGTGTGTGTTCATATTCTTTGTGTCTTCATTTTGTTCTTTTTTACATCTTTTGCCTGTCTGTGTTTTTTTTTCTGTACACACACACACACACACACACACACACACACACACACACACACACACACACACACACACAACAAAAAAAAAAAAAGAAAAAAATGAAAACGCCCGGTAGCTCAGTGGTTAGAGCGCTGGCTTCACAAGCCAGAGGACCGAGGTTCGATTCCCCGGCCGGGTGGAGATATTTGGGTGTGTCACCTTTCACGTGTAGCCCCTGTTCACCTAGCAGTGAGTAGGTACGGGATGTAAATCGAGGAGTTGTGACCTTGTTGTCCCGGTGTGTGGTGTGTGCCTGGTCTCAGGCCTATCCGAAGATCGGAAATAATGAGCTCTGAGCTCGTTCCGTAGGGTAACGTCTGGCTGTCTCGTCAGAGACTGCAGCAGATCAAACAGTGAAACACACCCTTCGTAACCTGTTTACATTATGAAGGAAGAAAGGAATTAACGAAAACTAAAATAAAATCGAGAGAAAGAGAGAGAGAGAGAGAGAGAGAGAGAGAGAGTGTGTGTGTGTGTGTGTTTCACTGATCTGCTGCAGTCTCTAACGAGACAGCCAGACGTTACCCTACGGAACGAGCTCAGAGCTCATTATTTCCGATCTTTGGATAGGCCTGAGACCAGGCACACACCACACACCGGGACAACAAGGTCACAACTCCTCGATTTACATCCCGTACCTACTCACTGCTAGGCGAACAGGGGCTACACGTGAAAGGAGACACACCCAAATATCTCCACCGGGTAATCGAACACCGGTCCTCTGGCTTGTAAAACCAGCGCTCTAACCACTGAGCTACCGTGTGTGTGTGTGTGTGTGTGTGTGTGTGTGTGTGTTACTTCCCATAATGTTTTCCTCCTTCCTGTGGACATCGTGCGGGTAAAATATTCCCGCATTTTTCTTCGGTAAACTAATTTGGTAACGATTTTTTCTCTTCTTATTTGTATCGCTGGTTCCCTTTCATCTTCGTCCTCTCCCTTCTTCGCTCTCTCGCTGTTCTTCCCTCCCTCCCTTGCTCCCTCCGTCCCCTTCCCTCCAGTGTACTTTGTCTTGTCTTGTCTTGGCGAAGTCGAGGGAAAATCGGATAGAATTTAGTAGTGTGTTTTGAATCCGTGATAATTGTGGGGATGTAAGGTGCCATCCCTGATTTTTAAACGAGGCCAAATTTACAAGCGGGGAGCCCTTTGTGTGATCCTGTTTCACCCTCGTAGTTTTTCCGCTCCCTCCCTCCTTTCAGTTTTCTTTTTCTTTTATCTTTTTTTCCTTTCTTCCCTCCTTGTGCTTATGTGTGTGTGTGTGTGTGTGTGTGTGTGTGTGTGTGTGTGTGTGTGTGTTCCGTCACGGCCTCGTTATCCTAATGATGCTCTTGTTTCACACCGCTGATGCATCGCTGGCTGTCCTTCGTTGACGTTTCCACGCTTGGCTCTTTTTCACAAGGCCAGGTGCAAGGTCTAAACTCTAAAGAAGGCCATGTCTTGTCACGCGTTGGTTTTCTTTATCTTCTTTTCATGTCTCATGCAGGATCTTATACATTGTTTGGTTCTTCTTCCAGTGAATTTTAGTGTCCATGAATGGAATAATGTCTTTAGACGATAAGTTGTTTTGGAATATGGTATTAAATGTATATGAATGTCCTCTCTTTGCGAGGATGATGAATTCTAGGAAGTGATGAGCTTTCTCATGAAGTGTTGAGCGAGTATCAAATATAAGCGAATTTACGAAGGAACAGCTTTTGATATAATGTTGAAATTTTTCGAAAGAAATCCAAAATGATATTTTCGACTAATATGCTCCCCCCAATATGATTTTTTTCAGTGATTTTTTATTCATACTAAAAAAATGAAAAGAAAATCGTGTATTTTTTAATCTTGAAAATTCTACATGATTATATGTGGATAACCTTATTGCAGAAGTGGGGAACCTCCAGCCTCCAGGCCATACAGGCCCGTAGATCCATTTGATCAGGCGCACAACACAGTTCAGAAATGCTGTTTCATAGAAGAATAAAGTCGTGAATAAATTATATATTATACATTTATATTATTTACTGGGCTACATGTCACTTGTATTAAGTTAATTATCAATAAACTCAAAATGTGGTAGTGGCATAACCTTGAATACGCATAGTAAATTAGTAATACGTAAAGTCACATTAAAGATAAGTTAAAAATGTGAAAAAAAAAATTATTGTCCGCGACCTGTGTTGAAAATATTGAAGTGGCCCTTAACAGGACGAAAGTTTCTCACGTCTACCTTATTGCATTAACTAAGATGAGTGACGAAGATGAGTATCGTGTGTGGCTGCAAACCTCGGTCTTAATGGAAGGCACAGACCTCCTCCACTAAACGTCTCCCTTTGGAAGTAAAATAAACTCCACCAGTGAGGGTTGGGCAGAGTAACGTAACAAGTTCTTTCAAAAATGGACTTGAAGTGGGCATCTGGTAATGCAGTCACGCAGCCTCCCTGTTTGGTTTTGCTTCTTGGGGACGAACCACGGAGTTTGGGCAGCAGGGTTCATGTGGGCTGTCCTTATTCTTTCTTTCGTTCTTTCTTTTCCCTTTTCTCTCTTGCCTTTTCTTTCTTTCTGTCTATGTTTTTATCCCATTCTTTCTTTCCTTCTGTCTGTCTGTCTGTGTATTTTTGTCTCTTTTTATTTGTGCCTGCCTGTCATTCCCTCTCTCTCTCTCTCTCTCTCTCTCTCTCTCTCTCTCTCTCTCTCTCTCTCTCTCTCTCTCTCTCTCTCTCTCTCTCTCTCTCTCTCTCTCTCTCTCTCTCTCTCTCTCTCTCTCTCTCTCTCTCTCTCTCTCTCTCTCTCTCTCTCTCTCTCTCTCTCTTTGCAGCCAGCACACAAAGCTTATGGTTACCATCGCGACCGGCTAACCGCTGTAAAAATGCAAATCATAATAGAATTACTAATTGTGAGCGATTTGTTGGCCATGTGTTGATAATTTGTTGGTTAATTTTCGAGTGATAATGAAAAGGCTTGGCGTGATGCGTTTAGGGCCCGGCGAGTTTAGAATGGTGGAAAATGGAAGCTGATGGTTAGGGCAGGACGCTCTGGTTTGGAAGGCAGGGAAACATTTTTATCGTGCGGGGATGTTGTTGTGGGTGTTGTAATTATAATATGGGAGGATAAAAAGTCGAGGAAAGCTGCAGGAAGCCATGAGGCCTACACGTGGCTGTTCCTTCATACATCTTAAACAGATTAATCATAGTTGTTGTAATTAGAATATGTATAAGAACTGAGAAAAATAAAGAGGAAAAGAGAACAAGGGAACCTGTAGAAAGCCACAAGGTACGCGTAGCAGTTGCTGTATAAAAAGATGCCCACATTTCTTACTATCAGTCTCATCCATAACGTTATAAAACCTCTCGAAACTAAACATTCGAACATATTATGCGGATATGTTTGATTTGGTGTTGCATTTGGAGCATGAGAACATAAAACAGCGTAAACTGCAAGAAACCGCACCAGTTATACAGGTAGCATTCACTGTGTAGAATATGCCTATGTGTTACCACCTGTCTTTCTCATCCATGAATTTGTCTAATATTTCAAAACTAAGGGAAATAGTATTATATTCTATGCGGGAAAATTAATGTTGATAGCATAAATAAACACAAAAATACAAGAAAACTACAATTAGATAAAAGTGCTAAACGTGATTTTTTCCTCTATGAAACGTGACGGTACCTGTATGAAACGTGATGGTTCCTGTATGAAACGTGACGGTTCCTGTATGAAACGTGGTGGTCCCTGTATGAAACGTGACGGTCCCTGTATGAAACGTGACGGTCTCTGTATGAAACGTGACGGTCCCTGTATGAAACGTGACGGTCCCTGTATGAAACGTGACGGTCCCTGTATGAAACGTGACGGTCCCTGTATGAAACGTGACGGTCCCTGTATGAAACGTGACGGTCCCTGTATGAAACGTGGTGGTCCCTGTATGAAACGTGGTGGTCCCTGTATGAAACGTGACGGTCCCTGTATGAAACGTGACGGTACCTGTATGAAGCGTGATGGTCCCTGTATGAAACGTGACGGTCCCTGTATGAAACGTGACGGTACCTGTATGAAACGTGGTGGTCCCTGTATGAAACGTGGTGGTCCCTGTATGAAACGTGACGATCCCTGTATGAAACGTGACGGTACCTGTATGAAACGTGACGGTTCCTGTATGAAACGTGGTGGTCCCTGTATGAAACTTCCTCGCCGGTTTTGGTAGCCATATTCTGAAACACTCGCTGCACCTCCTCTATATTCTGAAACAGTCTCGCTGCACCTTCTCTTACTCAACGAGCTCTATTTACTACATTGAGTGAACTCTTCTTGAAAGTACATAAGTTTTTAATCATGTTCTTATGGTTATAGTGACAGATTCGCACGATTTCTTCATTCTTGATAGGAAAGACACTATTAACTCCTTCAGTACTGAGACCTTGCTTATTTGTGTATGATTGGACGATTTTATGTTTGCATTAGGAAGGGTCTATGGAGGTCAGAAGATTAATGGCCACAGTCTTCACTAATTTTGATCTCCATATAAGTTTCTGAAGTTGTATGAAATAGCTTAATAGTAAATAGAATGAATATAGAAACGAGTCATGGTATTGAAGGTGTTAAAAACTCGGTGAATAATTTCTGTAGGCCTTGAAAATCATTATAGTGAGAGCAAAGCGTGTATATTCGTATACTTAGCCCAGTATCTTCTATTCTCTGTATCTCCTTGATCGAGGGACATCTACCTCATGCATCTCTACGTTCCATCCTGCCATCTAAATTTCTATCTCCTTATATAAAACATCACCTATTTCCACTTATCATCCTCATTCATAAGTCAATCGTCTTTTAAAACTTTCCCTCCGATGCAGCACTAACAACTTCATAACTAGGTATATTCATTGACAACTATACTTCATGACTAGTTCCTCTGTGGCTTTTTTTTTATTTTATCTAATGTTATCAAGCTTGAATCCACTGCTTCTCGTCATGCCGTGATTAGTGACCCCGAATCACGTGTGGCTGGGGGAGCAGTGACGTGCGAGTCATTTGGTTTAGGTCTTCTGGAGTCGATTTTGGTGTTCCTCGCCGGTCGTGGAAGCTGTGTGTCGTGGAAAGTTATTTTGTATCGCCGATGTTCAATAAGTAATTCTCTCTCTCTCTCTCTCTCTCTCTCTCTCTCTCTCTCTCTCTCTCTCTCTCTCTCTATGCTTCAATCCCTCTTAAACCTCAACTTCCCTATTTAGTAAATTTATCAACGAGTGTACAGTCTCCTGTCTCCTAAAAATACCCATAATATCAATAACCCAGCCTGAGACCATTATTTTCGTCCATAGTGAATTTAAGCGGCAACTTAAAATCTTATTAAATGGATTCTGATCGTTTGTGTGAAATTCCGATTGTCTTCAGATTTTGGAAGCCACACGGAAAAAAATTTTGGTGTAACTTGCATAGGAATCTCTTATAGTACCTTCAGCTTAACTTATGGCAGCCTACCTAAGCAAAGTTGTTCCCAGCTTAACGAGGAAAAAGTTATCCTCACATTAAACTTATTTCAGGCGTAGCAGTAGCAATAGTAGTAGTAGTAGTAGTAGTAGTAGTAGTAGTAGTAGTAGTAGTAGTAGTAGTAGTAGTAGTAATTTCAAGGCACTTCTCGATGTAATTTTGGATATTCATTTGTACTGTATATTTAAAAAACTTGAATTTTAGTGGACCTTTTACGTATTTCCAGTTTAGCTGCACTTAATTAAAGAAATAGTAATAACCGTAATAATAATAATAGTAGTAGTAGTAGTAATAGTAGCAGTAATAGTAGTAGTCACAAACTAGAGTCAAGACAGTATAGATGATGACAAGCCATATCCTTCAAAATTGAGGTCACTTAAGACCGACAAGGGAAGGGAAGGGAAGGGAAGGGACGGGAAGGCCAAGACACAGTAGCCGGAGACGAGGAACAGGATAAGGAATTGCTAATACTTAATTAAAAGGAAACTCTATCCGTGTGGGTGACGGGTCAGGAGGGGAGGCTAAGACAAGGGAGCTCAGTTTTACAGAATCTCCTTTTTTTTTCTCTTTTTATCTCTCTTCATTTTCTTCGCTTTCTCCTTAAACGTAGAGGGTGTCTCGTTTAGTAAGGCGTGTGGGAGACGTGTGTGGAGAGAGAGAGAGAGAGAGAGAGAGAGAGAGAGAGAGAGAGAGAGGAGCTGATTGGAAAAGATAAAGGAGACGGTTGTATGAGAAAGAATTTAGTGGAAGGTGGAAAAGAAGGGTACATTGATCACGGAGGAGACGGAGATGCGGGATAGGCTAGTAAGGGGGGAAGGAAGAGGAGTAAAAGGAGGAGGAAGAGGAGGAGGAGGAAAAGAAAGAGTGTTGTCGAAAGAAGTTGGAAATTGGATGTGTGAGAGAGGCAG
The DNA here is from genome assembly GCF_017591435.1 of Portunus trituberculatus. Taxonomy (NCBI): domain Eukaryota; kingdom Metazoa; phylum Arthropoda; class Malacostraca; order Decapoda; family Portunidae; genus Portunus; species Portunus trituberculatus. The sequence goes on from NC_059297.1 coordinate 21,815,676, forward strand.
TATAAGACAAAGAAAGAAGTAGATTACAATGAAGGAGAAAGAGGCGAAGAATGAGAAAAAGGAATAAATTATAAGAAGGAAAGGTAAAATGAAATAAAATGAAACAGGAAAAATGTTTATGCTTCTCTGTTAACATAGAGAACCGTTTTGCGAGTGTCAAAATATCCTTTCTACTACATAGGAACGGTCTGTAGGTAATCATGACCTTTATCTTAACCATATTTCACTTCAAAAATGAAATTAACACACACACACACACACACACACACACACACACACACACACACACACACACACACACACACACACACACACACACACACACACACACACACACTTCTTGAGTCATGAACCCTGTATATGTAGCTATTACATTTTTTTCCTTTTACTTTTCTGACATGAGTTTTGTGAGGATAATTATTATGATTCACTTTAACCAAACTTTTGAGTGAATAACCACGTTTTGTTATTGATTCATAATTTTGCATCAGTATGTTTCTTCTTTTAGGATAAAAGTTTTGGTTGTCTCATAAACGAAGAAAAAAGATCTTCAAAATATAATTGATAATAACGCAATATTATTTGGTGAGAGTGGATACACTTCAGGTGTCAAAGAAGGCGCTTTTGACATCACAGGAACTGTGGAAAATAATAATAATGAATTTTAAAGAAAATTTGTAGAATAAAAAACCCACACATTATAGATTCATGTGAATTTGTAACGCTTTTATTTAACTTGTTTTCAAAGCTTTAGCTTGCGAAAGTTTATTTTTTGTCTCAAAATTTTGATCTAAGATTGTATTTATTTATTATTTTTTTCATAATGTACACGTATTCTTTAGTTAATAGAGAAAGCTAAAACATGAGAGAGATATGGGGGAATGATCAAATTTGAAGTTAGAGTAAAATGGAGGAGGAGAAAGAAGAGTGGCAGCAGCAGCAGCAGCAGCAGCCAGGGGTCGGTCAGGTGGTGTACACGCTGTGAAATGGAGCGGATAAAAGCTGTTAGTTTAGTCATTTAATTTATTGGTCCGCCGGCGTGGCCCACCTGGCGCCCCCTCGCTCTGGAAAATGTTAGTTAAAAGGAAAGGAGGAGGAAAAAGAAAGAATCGATGCTGTAATTACCCGTGAGAAGAGGGGAAAAGGTGGCTGTTTTACTTCCATTACTTAGACTGCCCAATTTTTTTCTCGTTCCGGATCTGCAGCAGCGACGTGTGTGTGTGTGTGTGTGTGTGTGTGTGTGTGTGTGTGTGTGTGTGTGTGTGTGTGTGTGTCTGGTTGGGGGCCTTCTTTCTTCTCTCTTCCTCACAAGTTATGGGTATACGAAGTAATATTGAGGTTATATTTGGCATTGGTCAAACCTCATGAAGACTGCAGTGTGAAATTTTCATCATAATATCACAGGAGAGATGTGGTGGGGCTGCTAGAATAAATATTGAGGAAAATAGTAAAAATATACAAACGTGCTGTTTTATATATATATATATATATATATATATATATATATATATATATATATATATATATATATATATATATATATATATATATATATATATATATATATATATATATATATATATATATATATATATATATATTCGTGAAAATTAAGGCTTATGCTAATTGTCTCCCTCTTTGACATTGTAGTATTTTCATAATAAAGTATGTTTATTTTTAACGTGTGACAATTCGGTGGTTTAAGAGGTATTGATAAGATGTAGTAGATGCGATTAAGGTCCACTCCAGTGCTTGGTTTGTACTTGTGAACATCAAATAGTATTCAAAAATGCTTTTTTCTGTCACCACGACTATTTTCAATGTCTGAAGGATGATTAGCCGTGTTCTCAAGGTTTTCTCGTGTTATTATGTAATGGGGAACTTGATTCACAGACACACACACACACAAAAGAAAACCTCCATTAAGAACCATTATAACTTCGACTAGAGCCTTTTCAAAGTTTTAGAGGTGCGGTGCAGAAGTGTTTCAGAATATGATCCTTCTCATCAGCTCGCCTCCCAGCGCAGCGAGTCGAGGTAGCGAGTCTTATTAAACGGACTAAATTTTGTAGATGTAGGTAATAAAAATAACCCTCCATTCCTACACATATGGACCCCCTCTCTCTCTCTCTCTCTCTCTCTCTCTCTCTCTCTCTCTCTCTCTCTCTCTCTCTCTCTCTCTCTCTCTCTCTCTCTCTCTCTCTCTCTCTCTCTCTCTCTCTCTCTCTCTCTCTCTCTCTCTCTCTCTCTCTCTCTCTCTCTCTCTCTCTGCTTCGACACCCACTCACAGCTTCACGTTTGTCACCGGGGAGCAGCAGAGGAACGCCATCGTCACTAAAAAATCAGAAAAAAATTTCTTCTAAAAATAAAAACTTTTGATTTATAGACCTTCGAGAGTGAGGAGAGCTGTTGGGGCGACAAGCTCTAACGGGGCTGGAGGAGGAGGAGGAGGAGGAGGAGGAGGAGGAGGAGGAGGAGGAGGAGGGAGCCGTCATACCCTCCTAGAGTGATGGATTTTGGGACATATTTTAGTCGTCTCTTAATTGGTTGACGTGGTGCGTTTTCTTTTTACTGCGTTCACTTTTTTGGCTGGTCGCGTCGTGATTGGTGTAACTGTTAGATTTATGTTACAGTTATTGGTGGTGCTGGTGCTAGTGGTGGTGGTGGTGGTTGGTGATGGTTGCGGTTGGTGGTGCGACTGTTGCTATGTTGCTACTGCTTCTGCTACTGCTACTGCTTCTGTTACTGCTACTGTTGCTGCTACTGTTACTGCCACCGCTACTTCTGCTGTTACTTCTACTTCTATTTCTCCTGCTACTGGTACTGGTACTGCTCCTGCTACTTCTGCTACTTCTCCTGTACTGCTATTGCTACTGCTACAGCTACTGCTACCGCTACTGCTACTGCTACTACTACTACTACTACTACTACTACTGCTACTGCTACTACTACTACTACTACTACTACTACTACCACTTTGTAATTTCTTCTACTTCTACTGTTACTACTACTTTTACTGCTACTACCACTACTACTATTACTACTACTGTCACTACCACTATAGTAATACCGCTAATCAATACGTCTTTCTTCAATCACTAGTCTTTTTCTGAACCGTATAGCGTCAGAAGCTCTTCACCTCACCAACTCTTTCAGTTCATATTTCCGCTTTCTGCCGCAATGTTGTATTTCTCGCTACCGAACTCACTGCATGCCTTCCTTATTCTTTATTTCGTTGATCAGTACCTTCACTCTTTTATTTATTTTTTTTCAATTCACAGCCTAAATGAATTAATTGATTTACTGCTATGGTGTAATGTCCTTCACAAGAAGTAGTCAAATTATATATACAATTCTAAATATCACTTAAGGCTTTTTTTTTCTTTCTAAATTTGCCATTGCTACTTTTAGAGATATATGATTGAACCCGTTTTTTTCTCTTTTCCAAGGTCCACGTAGATCTTACCGAGTCTCTTATTCTTGCTACGAAGCACAGAAGACTCTTACACGCTCATTCATGTATGCACTTGTGTTGTGTGTTCGGAGCACTGTTACACATCCTCCCAGAATCCACCAACTAATGTTTACGTGTAAGCTAAACAGCTCCTGCTCTTCTGCTTTACACTGTTTACGCCACAGACCGATTCTCATGAGAGTCTGGATGTATGTATAAAAAAAACAAAACAATGCAGTCACAACAGTTCGGTACAAATAAACAAGAAACACTCAATCTGTACGTCGATGTTATTCAGAAGTAAATGAAAATTGACACTACTACAAAATATATTGAAAAACCTCTTTCTTCACCGCACTTCCACTACCTTCAAAAGCGTCTAGTTAAAGTTACACGTGTTTTTAAGAATACTGATCTGAATCTAATGACATAAACAAGATTTCTACATTACTGACTGGAGAAACACTCTTGAGAACCCGATTAATCATCCCTGTGGCCTTGGAAAATAGTCGTGGTGAGACAGCAAAGCGTTTCAGAATACGGACATTGGTACTAAGCCTATGTAAAACCCTTTGTGAGATGTGCCGGATGAGACTCACGCTGCAGTGCCGTCAGAAGGGAGGTACTGGTTGATTCAGGCGCTCTCGCACGTTCTGCCGTATGTATTGTTGATGGAGATATTCCTAAATAGATAGAAAGATAAATTGATAGATAGAAAGATAGATGAAAATAAATAAATAGCTAGGTAGATAGATAGATAGAAAGAGAGAGAGAGAGAGAGAGAGAGAGAGAGAGAGAGAGAGAGAGAGAGAGAGAGAGAGAGAGAGAGAGAAAATAAAACAAATAGGATATGGATTGTACTCGAAAAGAAAATTATTTATTTGTATATTTTCTTCTGTGTCATATGAACTTTTTTTTCAATCATCACACTTCAATTCCAGTGTTAGCAGGCGGTGATGCCTCCATAAGCCGTCATAAGCTTCAAAGTTCAACCTGCTGGGGACACGATGCCTGACTGATTTAATTCTCAAAAAAAAAAAAAAAAAAAAAAGAAAAATAAATAAATAAAAGTGAAATAGATAGATGACATAATGAATAAATGAAAAGAAATAATAATAATGACGATAATAATAATAATAATAACAACAATAATAATGATAATGATAATAACAACAGTAATAATAATCATAATCATCATCATAATAATAATAATAATAATAATAATAATAATAATGATAATAACAATAACAATAATGCATAAGTAAGGATTTTTTTCTCTTCGCTATTACACACTGCATTATTATTACTATTATCTTCACGCTACGCTGACAGTTTTCCTTTACTAATTCACTCCCCACGAGAGCGCCTTCCAGCCTCTCCTCCCACTCCACTACCAATACTTCATGATGGTCTGCTCGCTCAGTACATCCTAACCACTACATTGCTGGCTTGTTCCTTTTACCTCACTCTGACCATCATACTAATTAGCGGTGCTTCATATATTCGAAAGGGTTCAAGGATTCGGTTTCATAGGGTTATCTCTCGCTCGCTCTCTCGCTCGCTCTCTCTCTCTCTCTCTCTTTGTTATATGGTGACCTTATTGCAATACTTTCGTTAAATTCAATTCTACACGTTTGTATATAGGTTCTATACTTGTTGCCTTTTTCACATAAGATTGATGCTGTAAATGCGTAATAAATCAAATAATTCTCTCTCTCTCTCTCTCTCTCTCTCTCTCTCTCTCTCTCTCTCTCTCTCTCTCTCTCTCTCTCTCTCTCTCTCTCTCTCTCTCTCTCTCTCTCTCTCTCTCTCTCTCTCCTTGATGATTGCTGTGGAAAATAGTTTTTTCAGCCCTATTTATTGTACCGCACTGTTCTTATATATCTTTGTTACCATAGTAAATAGAAACAAAGAGACCAGGAGTGTACCAGCAATCGACTTTCATTTTCACGCGTGCGCGCATCTCGTGGACATTAGTCAGTCGCGTTGAGTAAGTTCACAGCAAGTCTTTATTGGTTAAACCTGCCGTAATTTTAGACCCGCCAAGATGATGAACTCTGCAGAAGGTCTTTGTGCTCAGAAACTTGAACAAATAACACTAGAATCTTCCAGACATTATAAATCTGTGTCGGCGCCAAGATACATAGATCATGGCCCGGCGGCTGTATCTCATGTGACGCTTCAAGAGAGAGCCATCACCGGGATTTACGACGACAAACAAAGATGACTGCGCCATTTGGAAAGCTGGTACGCTAGTTCAAGTTCACCAGTCTATGTAAGATCAAGTTCGTGAATGTTGCAAAGACTGTGGAATAAAACGTTCACAAGAATCTGAAAGAAGAAAGGAGCTCATCATATCACGGTAATGTCTTACAGTTCGCTTGAGTATCTGTTAGTGATCAGTGTATTAATCACCGCAGGAATTATAGTGTAATTAAACATCTTGAGGCTGAAATGAGGTTATAAAACAAGCTAAGTGCTATTTATTTTATTGTAGTTTACGTAATGAAATCAAATTCTTTAATACATTAGTTTCATTATAATAAAAAGTTTAATTACAGTACATGGGAGGAATGGTTCTTGCTTCAGATGTCAACAATGTTTATGAAGGAAAATACTTCTTTAAACGTTATCGTGCCCTATTCCTGTAAATATGAGATGATATCGTGTATTACTTCTCATACCAGCTTGTATGACTCGACCATCGTAACCCTATTTCATTAGTGTGTATTGTCCCAACCAGTGATAAGCTGTACTGGTGTTTTGCTTCGTGAGGTTGCGCTTCACTTGGGTCAGTAATATGGGTGAGCAATAAACCACCTCCGTTGTATAGTATTCCACAAGCTCAAATGCAAGACTTAACTAGTATTCACAATATTTCATCCCTTTCTCTGGTAAACTCTGGAACTCCCTGCCTGCTTCTGTATATCTACTTTCTTATGACCGGCACCTTAATGGGACTATTCTTTTTTTTTCTGTTTTTATTGTCTTTTGCAGATGCCCACTCCATAACAAAAACAACCTTGGGACTTATTGTGGTTACTAAGATGGTGTAGCAATCGTTTTGTCAGTAAAGTATTTATAGTGTAGTTCGTCTGCCGATTAAGTGGATATCAATTATTGGTGGGATTATTGTTGATTAGGTGGCCATTAAGCACAGACATGTACAGCAACAGTGTTAATCCGTGCCATTAGCTGGACATGCGTATATATGCAGTCAATGTGTACGTACTCTTCGGCATGTGTTCTGTGAGGTACGTACGTTAGCAGCTCGTGTGTTGTCCCTGTGGTGTGTTCCATGTACTTTCGTGTGCCGTGTTGGAATATCTTGAAAACATTTCCAAGTGATGTTTTTTTGTGGATGAAGAATGTATTTTTGTTTCATGGAAGAGCAATATCTAGTTTCCATTCGTTAATAATCAACGTGGAAGAAGAAAAATACCTCCCTGTTCATAATATATACTTATGTGTGTCTTGTTGGAACATTTGAGGTGTATATCCGATTTCGACTTTTTGTGTGAAGAGTTTGTTTGCTCAGTGACAGTATCTAGTTTTCCTTCATTATTAATCCACGTGGAGCAAGAAAAAAAGGAAAAACAACATGATGCTCTTCCGCTTTCAATTAAAGACTGACTAAAGTGTATGCCGCGTCTCTGCTGGGATTGGAACGAAGTCAAACACAGGCCGAGTTTATGTTGTTGTGGTGTAATTTAACTACCAGTGTTTACCTCAGTCTGTGTGTGTGTGTGTGTGTGTGTGTGTGTGTGTGTTGTTCGGAGGCGGGGTGGCTTTGTTTGCTGCGGCTCATCCCTGTGCGATCCGCGTCAACACGTAAACATAGCTGGGCATGGCTGTGGCCTGTGTTGATTGGTACATACTGTTGCACGCATTCTCTCTCTCTCTCTCTCTCTCTCTCTCTCTCTCTCTCTCTCTCTCTCTCTCTCTCTCTCTCTCTCTCTCTCTCTCTCTCTCTCTCTCTCTCTCTCTCTCTCTCTCTCACACACACACACACACACACACACACACACACACACACACACACACACACACACACACACACAGTAACTGGACCTGTGTTGCTTCATCCGTATGTATACTTGGGGGCTTCACACAGTAAGCCTTTCACGTTTAGGTGGTGTAGTGCTTGATTAAATCCCCTCAACAAACTGGCGGGTATTGTTTTGTCATAGTGTCAATTCACGGATAAATTTACACCGCACGATAAACGGTAAGCGGCTGCGTTGAGAATATTGCCAAGAGGATTTGTGATCAGATGGACCCCCCGAGCCTTCTCTTGGGTGTCTTTTTCTTTATATCGCTGCTTTGTTATTCGTAGTAGGATATTCTATTTTTTTTTTATTTGACATCAGTGTAAGTTTTATAACAGAAAAGCCTCGTTTTTTTTTATTAGGAAATGATTTAATACACAGATTTCTCTCTTTTTTTTTGTTTTAAGATCGGTAGGTCGTGAGTTATAGGAAGCCATATTTTTTCTCTTGTTTTCCTCGTTCTATCTTAACCAGTAAAAAAAAAACCAGTCGCTCTATCTTTTTTAAATCATTGGGATGCATCTCAGTCCTCCTTTTGATGTGAAGCAAACCAAACACCTTATAAGTCAGCTCTGTAAGAGCAAATCTCCTCATCGGGACGCTGGACGAGGAAATAAATGTATAGTCGTGGATAAAAGTGGAAAAACTTGATCTTATTTTCACTGTGGTTTGTTTTCCATCAATCTTAAAAGCTAATAATATATTGGAATTTAATAATTGTCAGGTTCAGGGACTCTCAAGTCTTTATACCTAGGAAAAGACAAAACATAATGTAGATAAGTGCAGCAGATTACTTGACTTACTGACGATAACAGTGTTTAGATAAATGTCTTTGTCGAATGATTCTGTACTTTTTATGAACAAGTCTGACTGCTTGTTGTTGAGATTGTTTGTACTTGATTAGATAAACAACTTCTGAGAGCTATCAGGACCGGATTCTATCAATATTGGTAGTACCCGACTGGAATATAAGCAGGTTATGTCTCTAGTATTGGCGGCAGACTCTGGAGCGCTAGTGTTGCGTCATCTTCCCTCCACCCCGAATACAAATTGTCTCATATATAGTGTGTGTGATTTAAAGATTCGGTACACAAGACTCGCTCAAGGCTCCTTTTGTTTTTGTTTCGTAAAGTGTGTGTGTGTGTGTGTGTGTGTGTGTGTGTGTGTGTGTGTGTGTGTGTGTGTGTGTGTGTGTGTGTGTGTGATTGTTTTTAAGTGAAGAGATGCGGTATGTTAAGATGATTTTATATACTTGCACATGCCAGTGTTTATTTGGGTGGTGAGAGAAAGTAATTCGGTGTGTTAACCTTGAGATGAGATTGTGGCGAATAAGGTTGTCGTGCGGGGTCAATACACGTATCTATGTTTTTTTAATGTATCTGCGCGCGCACACACACACACACACACACACACACACACACACACACACACACACACACACACACACACACACGACTCACAATCGAGAGGGCACGGGTTCGAGTCCCGGGAAGAGGCGAGGCAAATAGGCAAGCCTCTTAATGTGTAGCCCCTGTTCACCTAGCGGTAAATAAGAGGGGTTGTGGCCTCGCTTTCCCGGTGTGTGGAGTGTGTTGTGGTCTCAGGCCTATCCGAAGATCGGTCATTACGAGTTCTGAGCTCTTTCCGTATGGGAAAGGCTGGCTGGGTAACCAGCAGACGACCGTGGTGGTGAATAACACACACACACACACACACACACACACACACACACACACACACACACACACACACACACACACACACACACACAAATTAAAAGCAAGTGTTTACTTTTTCTTGGAATTCAAGTACGGTAAATCACATCTCTCATTTTCCTTCCATTTTTATTTTCTACATTATGATTATCTTTAATCCAGCAAGATGGGAGAGAGATGGCAGGATGGCTGGATGGCAGGATTCCAATTGATGCTGACCTAAGTCCGGCCAGCCAAGAATGAATTGTGCCAAAAAGACGAAGAAGAAGAAGAAAAAAAAAGAAAAGAAATCCAGGAATCGTTAATGGAAAGAAATTAATCACCGTTCCTGACATTTCACTGATGGCTCACTGCCGGGTTGGTATTACTGCAAATTAGGCGAGAGGGAGGTTGTGTTTGTCCTCCCGGGGAACGCGACGTCCCCCCATTCTGCCTCTGCCCGCCACCAGAGTTCCCAGCCCCATGGTAATTAAGACTGCCCTTGACCCGGTGATCAGCGTCCCATCAGTCTGCCTTCCGCTGCCTGGCTGCAACTGAGAATTTCCAACCTCCTCCTACACCAGAGTTCAGGATTGTTTTAAGGGGAGGTGAAATTTCAGAGCTGTGAGGGTTGTGTAATGATTGTGTTTACGACTTGGCGGTGGAATTTGGATGTTCTTTGCTCTGTTCTGCGGCGCCTTTACTCTTTTAAGTCAACTTGTCAATATACTTTTGTCTTAACGGGGACGAAATTTTAGAGCTGCTAAGGCTGTGTAAGGATTGTGTATACGTCTCGGCGTGTTAGGGTGTACCGGTAGACTTAACATGCTCTTTGCTCTGTCCCGCGGCGCCTTCCCTCTTTTAAATCAACTAGTCAATTTACTGTGTTTTAGCGGGAATGAAAGTTTAGAGCTTCTGGGGCTTTGTCGGGATTGTGTTTACGACTCGGTGTGTTGGGGTTTACCGGCGGACTTATCATGCTCTTTGCTTGGTGATGAAGTGTTAGGGGAAGGGTATAGGGTATGTTTAAGTCTTGCTGCTAAGGTTGTCTTTTCTGTGATATTCAGGGCATTGTAAGAAAAGTATGCGTCTCTATCCTTGACCTTCTTGTTGCTATGGTCATCTTCTCTGCTAATCTTTAAAGGGACACAGAAAGAGAAGAAACAGGGGGTAATTTTTGTCTCTTCTATCCTACAGAGCTATTTAAGGGAACTGTAACACAAAAGTATCTTCGATCATTGGTTGTAGGTAAGTGGTTATGGGGGAAATTTTGCTTAGCAGTAAATGAGTTAAAGGTTTCGGCGTCTTGGTTACTTCGACATACTTCAGTTGGAATTAATTATTGGGATTAAAAATATGTTTTTCTATGGTTGTAGCGATAGTTTTCACTACTATGTAAGGGAGAATTCTGGCCTAGTCTGTAAAAAATGCCCACTGAAAATAGAAGAGGCCCATTGAGTAGAGAAAAACAGGTCCACTGAATTTAGCATGGTTTTAACTTTGCTCTCCTCCATGACCTAGAGCAACCAGTGCAACATTGTACTCGCATTCCTGATCGTCTTAGCTTAGAGATACGCACAACATTCTTGACTTTTCCTAATCTGTAATACTTTTGTTTAATTAAGCTGGCACCATGGATGTTTCAGCAACCATGCAGTTTGTCGAATGCTCTCTCTCTCTCTCTCTCTCTCTCTCTCTCTCTCTCTCTCTCTCTCTCTCTCTCTCTCTCTCTCTCTCTCTCTCTCTCTCTCTCTCTCTCTCTCTCTCTCTCTCTCTCTCTCTCTCTCTCTCTCTCTCTCTCTATGTATGTATGTATTTATGTATGAAGCAGGTATGAAAAGTATGGGTGTTTGGAAAGACGTATATATATATATATATATATATATATATATATATATATATATATATATATATATATATATATATACTTTTTTATTATTGATAGAAAACTAATTTTATTAAGTAGAATAGTTTTTGAATCCTCGAAAATAACTACTTAAGCTTTTCTTCGTTGAGGATGGATATTTTTAATGCCAATCCTGATATTACGGCTCCCAGCAGTGACTGAGTGTTTGTTTATTTGGCATTATGTTTAGAACATGAATTTAACATTGAAGAAAACGCGTACGAGCTGTTCCTAGAATTCTGAATAACTGTTAAAAATTATTAATTTGATTTCGGAGGTTGCTTCATAAATTCTTTTTGGGAAGCGTTTGAGTCTACAGCAAAGTCGAGATTGGAATACATATAAGTGGCGAAATGCGCTAATAATTTGGACGTAAAAGGATCGATTGATTGAGAAACCACTGCATATTCTTTATTTCGACAAACAGCGTAATCATATCACATTTGCCAAACGAGTCTGTCGTTATGTAGAATAGATTCGTAATGAGCCAATAGACGTTGCATTTTTTCCATCCTTTGATTAATTAGCGGCTCAGGTTGTCATTTGCTCTGAGCCCAACATGCACGGAGACTGACGAAATGGTGCCGCGGTTTCCCTTGATTCCTGTGATGCTGGAAGAGAATAATATCGAAATGCTCCCACTTCAGGTGCGGGTGAACCACCAAGCTGTTGTTTGCTATTGCTTTCCATCGTATACTTGTGTGTCTGAGGGACATCGCAACTTCCTTTTTTCGCTGTATTTAGATTATGTTGAATGCTTTGTGTTTTGCACTAAAAGAAAAAAAAAAAATAAGAGAGTCAGAGGGTAGTGGGTGTAGTGAGTATGGAGATTAATTGAATATGAGAAAAAAAAAAGTTAGAAAGATATTCAATTTAAAGGTGGGGAAGTTTTAGATGTGATCAGAAGTGTGATATATTATGGAATGAAACTTTATATACTTTACATTAGTGAGATTGCTGTGGAAACGAGAAAATAAAGTCTCTGAATTTCAAATAAAATACATTGGTTCTGTAAGGCGTTTTGTAGTCACAACAAAAATATTACCATTTGATTTTTTAAGGAAAGTTTGATTGATTATTCGAATATCAGAAGAATCAGTAGTCGCAGCCTTGAAAATGGTGTGGCTGGATAAAAAAAAAGCACAAGTGGAAGAGCATGAAACGAGGACAGAGTGATGACAGGGAGGAAGTAATCAAGCGTCTCTTGTTCAACCGTATCACATTTCTGTCACACTCTGATAGTTAGTTGTCTTGCATCACCGCCGTGACTCATCAGCAGTTTTGCTTATTTCTTTTTATTTATTTATTCCCGAGAACACTTACCGAATGAAACCAAATGTGAGACACTAATTTTCTGTTTTGTTTTCAGTAAGAGGCATGCTTATTAAGGAACACGTTGAGAAAGTGTTTCAGTTTGGAACGTTGGAGGTGGAGCGTGAGAAGGGAGTGCTCCAATACATGTGGGTAAGGAAGAAGTGATAGTGGGTCAGTTGGTGAGAGAGAGAGAGAGAGAGAGAGAGAGAGAGAGAGAGAGAGAGAGAGAGAGAGAGAGAGAATGGTCTGCCTCACGTCCTCTCTGAGTTTTGGGTATAGGTAAACTTCAGCACGGACGAAAAGGGCGTGAGTGAGTTCTGTTTGTACGTGAAAAGTGTTTATTTTGGGTAATTCCTTTTTTTACTACACTCTTTATGTCTGGTATCTCATTTTGTCTTTTTTTTTTTTTACGTCTTTCTTGTTGTCTTTGTCCAGAACCCTTCATAAATAAAAAGAAAGAAAAGCAATGCAGAACTCAACAAGAAATAAAAGCTTTACAGAGAGTCTACAAATACTGTTTGGAAATGACTAGGGACAACAAATTTCATAAGAAAAAACAATGGATAAATGAATAGATGTCAGTACCTAAAGAAACAACAAAAAACATTAAAAAAACAAACATAAAAATACATTGAGAAGTGTCTTGAAATCTCCTCTTGATGATCATGTTGACGTGCATTGTACATATGACATTGCATTCTCCGGGATTAGATATCACAGGTCATCCTCCCTGAAACCAGTCTGCAGGAAAGATCAAGTTGTCCAACCCCTGCATGCCCCACGAGTGTCAATTGTGCTAAATAACTTAGTGCGCCTTTGTCACATTGGCTTTGTTTTATTTGGACACAGTGAGAAAAAATAGTTGAAACATTCGTGTTGATTAAAAAAAAAAATGTATCTTCAAAAGGTTAATAGATAAAATGGAGACGAGTAGATGAAATAAGACTCTCTCTCTCTCTCTCTCTCTCTCTCTCTCTCTCTCTCTCTCTCTCTCTCTCTCTCTCTCTCTCTCTCTCTCTCTCTCTCTCTCTCTCTCTCTCTCTCTCTCTCTCTCTCTCTCTCTCTCTCTCTCTCCTCCCCATCCACAAAGAGTGCAT